>NW_021631934.1:0-27088 GCF_004799145.2 Neltuma alba
GAGACGGATTTAATTTAATATTTAGTTAATTGTTCTCTTATCTGATTAGGCAAATTTGATATTGTATTAATCGGAATTAATTTAGAGTTAATTTCGAAATTAAATATTATTCATTGAACCTATAGCATCCTATATATTTGATATGAGGAGCTAGGGTTTTGGCGTGAGAGGACCAACAGATAAGAGACGGCCTAAGAGAGATAAGAGTGGACGGATTCTCTGAAAAACCTAGACGGACATAGACGCTAGCACGTCGTTCGAGGTTGAGGGGCTACTCGTGTGGATACCGGTAGAGGAAGCCGACCGGAAGTTGTCGACTTCGAACGACAAAGGAGGGGAGCAGAAGCATCCTAAACGGCCGAATCATCGAGTCACCAGGAAATCGAACGCCTGAAGGTAATGCTTCTTACTACCTGACTAAACGCGATCGGTAGATCCGGGAAAGGGATTGAAAGTTTTAAAATTTCGAGTTGTTTTTCTGCTGCGCGTCGTCTTTCAATTCCCTTCAGTGGCATCAGAGCCGTGCCGTTCTGTGTTTAAGTTAGGTTCGGTTGTTTGATACATGTGATGTATGCTGAATTTATTAGTCGATCATGTGCGCTGTGCCTGAGTAGCTGTTTCTGTAATTCGAATTGAAGTGCATAGTTGTATGATTTGTAATTCGAATTGAACGTGCCTATGTACAATCCTTGTGCGAAAATAACCGTTAAGAACGTAGAAATAATTGTCGTAGGAGATTATGTAGACATATAGGGAATCCGAATTGAAACTGAATTGTTCGACATGTATGTGCGATTGTGCGTAAGGCGGTCATGTATGTGATACATGTGTGTGTGATTAATTGATATTGATCAATTGACATGACGGGGATCTAGGAAAACCGAATTGGGAATTATCGAAAAAAATTTTTCTTGATGTGGCTATCTAATCCTAGCGGACTTAATCGTAACCTATACTGCCTTTCTTGATGTATGAATGTTTAGTTTGTAACTGATTGCCCTTCACATAGTATGAATATTGATTCTTGACTGTTTGGGTATGGTGAACAATATGGCTCTAGATTACAAGTGTTGTAATTTTTCTAAATACGGCCTGCGTGTCGTGCCTTCCTCTAATTTTCTCCATGTACGTTCTCTTCTCATCTCACTCCCTCAATGTTAAAAATGAGGTTTCTTTATGTAATTTTCCTTTTCTTATTAGAGAGCTCCTCTCATTGGCTTGAGGGGACTTAGGGTAGGTGAGCCATATTGAGTCACGTTTAAAATCATGCATCTTATGATTATGTTACTCTATGTATGTTTTATATGCATATTACTTGTATGAGATACAACCGCGATACATGCATTCTAGTAACCAGATAGTTAATTAAGCCCTCTAAATGAAATCTTAAGTCATAATGCCGTCAATTAATGAACACTTGTCAAAACCTCGATCACTCAATTGTAGGCTCCACCAAAGTGGGTGCATTTAAGTTATTGGGGGAGATAAGCAGAGTAATGGTGCTACTCACATATGTTTGTTATTGTTTGACTTAATTGAGACTAACAAAACGGTTTTGGGTCTCAAGGCATTAGATGGGATTAAGACATGCCGGATCATATGATGATAGAATCCCATAAACATCTAAGAGTTACATTCGATGTAATTGGTAAAGGTGTTACCTACCTAAATAACTTAATTTTAAGCGTCCTGCCAAAGCGGACTTAAGTTTAAGCCAAATATGGATCTTAGCCCACTAATTAATACATTGAGGGTTGTATGTTTAGTGGGAGATTGCTAATACAATTGCATATTTTTTTATTGTAGAATCATGACGACTAGTAATACTGCTACATTATCGTTGCGATCTGTCCTTGAGAAGGACAAACTCAATGGGACAAACTTTCTTGACTGGTTTAGGAACTTGAGAATTGTTCTCAAGCATGAAAGAAAGGCACATGTCCTAGATCAACCCATTCCTGAAGAGCCAGCAGCCAACGCTCCTAGAGCTCAGAGAGATGCTTACGCAAAGCATAAGGAAGACTCTGTCGATGTGGGATGCTTGATGCTTGCCACCATGGTTCCAGAACTCCAAAGAGATCTGGAACACATGGAGGCTTATGAGATGATTGTCCATCTCAAGGAAATGTTCCAGCAACAGGCAAGGCAAGAGAGGTATGAGACCACTAAGGCCTTACATTCCTGCAAGATGGCTGAAGGTGCATCAGTCAGTGCTCATGTCTTAAAGATGAAAGGATACATTGATCACCTGGAAAGGCTTGGATTTCCGTGAGCCAGGAGTTAGCTACAGATTTGATCTTGAACTCACTCCCCGAAAGTTATGACCAGTTTGTCATGAACTACAACATGAACAACATGGAGAAATCTATTTCTGAACTGCATGGGATGCTTAAAACTGCTGAGCCGAGTCTTAAGAAGAAGCCCAGTTCTGTTTTGATGGTTCAGAAAGGAAAGGATATGAAGAAGAAAGGCAAAGGCAAGGGCAAAGGGAAAGGTCATGGCTCATCCGGTAAGACCAGAGAGTCAGGCAATCCTCAAACCAAGCCTGCACCAAAGAAGGCAAAGCCTCCAAAGGAAGGAGTCTGCTTCTTCTGCAATGAACCTGGTCATTGGAAGAGGAATTGCAAGCTCTACCTCGAAGATCTGAAAAAGAACAAGAAGGATAGCGGGGCTATCGCTTCAGGTATTTATGTTATAGACATTCATCTTTCTACTTCCACTACATGGGTATTAGATACTGCATGTGGTTCTCACATTTGTACGAATGTGCAGGGTCTAAAGGACAGTAGGAAGCTGAAGAAGGGCGAAGTTGACCTACGGGTTGGAAACAGAGCAAGGGTTGCTGCTTTAGCTGTAGGCGCTTATGAATTAGTTCTGCCCACTGGGCTTTTGTTAGTTTTGAACAATTGCTATTATGTTCCTGCTTTGAGTAGTAACATTGTTTTCTTTCTTATTTGGATAAGGAAGGTTATACTTCCATTGCTGGGAATGGTAGATGTTCTATTTATCGTAATGATGTTTTTTATGCTCATGGTGATTTGCATGGTGATCATTATATATTGAATTTAGAACAACTCAGTCATGGAAATATCTATAACATAACTGCCAAAAGGGTCAAACCAAACGATTTGAATCCGACATACCTCTGGCACTGTCGTCTGGGCCACATAAATGAGAAACGCATTTCTAAACTCCATCAAGATGGATTTCTCAACTCATTTGATTTTGAATCATATGATACTTGCGAGTCTTGCTTGTTGGGAAAGATGACTAAGTCACCTTTCACTGGGCACAGTGAGAGGGCCACTGATTTGTTGGGCCTCATACATACAGATGTGTGTGGACCGATGAATACAAATGCCAGAGGAGGTTATTCGTACTTCATCACATTTATAGATGATTTTAGCAGATATGGGTACATCTATCTGATGAAACATAAATCCGAGTCTTTTGAAATGTTCAAGATATTTCAAAATGAAGTACAAAACCAGCTTGGCAAAACAATTAAAGCCCTTCGATCTGATCGGGGTGGTGAATATTTGAGCCAAGAGTTCATTGATCATCTTAGGAGTTGTGGGATAGTCTCACAATTGACTCCTCCAGGAACACCACAATGGAATGGCGTTTCTGAACGGAGGAATCGAACACTATTAGATATGGTTCGATCCATGATGAGTCGAACAGATCTTCCACCGTCCTTTTGGGGCCATGCCCTAGAGACAGCTGCGTTCACACTGAATCGTGTTCCATCTAAGGCAGTTGAAAAGACTCCCTATGAGATATGGACTGGGAGAAAACCTAGTTTGTCTTTTCTCAAGATTTGGGGATGTGAGGTCTATGTTAAGCAACAAGCCTCAGATAAATTAGCGCCCAAATCCTCAAAGTGCCTTTTTGTGGGATATCCTAAGGAAACCAAGGGATACTATGTCTACAACCCCACCGATAACAAAGTGTTTGTTGTCAGAAATGGTATCTTTCTCGAACGAGAGTTTATCTCTAAAAGAACCAGTGGGAGCAAGGTACAGCTCGAAGAAGTTCGAGAGCCACAAGACACCACAGACCTACAGGTGGAAATCGGAGATAACTCACAACAAGTTGTTGAGACTCCTCAAGTCACGCAAGGTCCACGGAGATCTAATAGGGCACGGTTTCAGCCTCAGAGATATGGATTTCTGATTTCTGACAATCGTGATGTGTTGCTCATTGAGCATAATGAGCCGACTACCTATCAAGAGGCTATAGTGGGACCAAACTCTGAAAAATGGCTTAATGCCATGAAGTCTGAGATGCAATCCATGTACGACAATCAGGTTTGGACCTTAGTCGATCCGCCTGAAGGTGTAAAAACCGTCGGGTGCAAGTGGGTTTTTAAGGAGAAAACCGACATGGATGGCAATGTAAATGTCTACAAGGCAAGGCTGGTTGCAAAAGGATTTAATCAAACTCATGGTGTGGACTATGATGAGACTTTTTCCCCAGTTGCAATGGCCAAGTCAATCAGAATCCTCCTTGCCATTGCAGCATATTATGACTATGAAATATGGCAGATGGACGTCAAGACAGCATTCCTTAATGGAAAGCTACTTGAGGATGTGTACATGACACAACCTGAAGGGTTTGTGCGTTCTGAGGACTCTGGTAAGGTGTGCAAACTTCAAAGGTCCATTTATGGATTGAAGCAAGCATCTCGGAGTTGGAATCATCGTTTTGATGAAGTAGTCAAAGGGTTTGGATTTCTTCAAAATGCTGATGAACCTTGTGTGTACAAGAAGGTTAGTGGGAGCACAGTTGTGTTTTTGGTACTCTATGTCGATGACATCCTACTTATTGGGAATGACGTTCCTACCTTGCAGATTGTCAAGTCTTGGTTAGGAAAGTCTTTCTCAATAAAGACTTGGGTGAAGCCACCTACATCCTAGGAATTAGGATCTATAGAGATAGATCTAAAAGACTTCTAGGACTAAGTCAGAGCACATACATAGACAAAATACTGCATAGGTTCAGTATGCAGGAATCAAAGAGGGGTTTCATACCCATGTCTCATGGTATTCACCTCAGCAAGGATTTGTGTCCTAGTACACCTGATCAGCGAGGTCGCATGAGTAAGGTTCCATATGCCTCGGCCATAGGATCTATCATGTACGCCATGTTATGTACTCGACCGGATGTCTCATTTGCCTTAAGTATGACTAGCAGATATCAACAGGACCCTGGTGAAGGCCATTGGACTGCTGTCAAGAATATCCTTAAGTACTTAAGAAGGACTAAGGACTTATTCTTGGTCTATGGTGGATTGGATGATGAGCTCTGTGTAACTGGTTACACAGACGCAAGTTTCCAAACTGACCAGGACGACAGTAAATCGCAATCCGGATATATATTCCTCCTGAATAATGGAGCAGTAAGCTGGAAGAGCTCTAAGCAGGGCACTATAGCGATTCTGCAACGGAAGCTGAGTATATAGCAGCATCTGATGCAGCTAAGGAAGCCATTTGGATAAGGAAGTTCATTACTGAACTTGGGGTGATACCTACCATCTCAGATCCAATAACTTTGTTCTGTGACAACAGCGGTGCTATTGCACAGGCCAAAGAGCCTAGGTCACATCAAAGGACCAAGCATATACTCAGGCGATTTCATCTCATCAGAGAAATCAACGATAGAGGTGATATAAAAATATGCAAAGTAGCAGGAGAAGACAATGTTGCTGATCCTCTAACAAAGCCGCTTGTGCAAGCAAAGCATGAGCGTCATGTTAGGTCAATGGGAATTAGACAAATTAATGATTGTACCTAGTGCAAGTGGGAGGATGTTGGAAATTGTGCCCTAGGGGCCAATCATTATGTTTTGAACATTGTTAATTTATGAATTTATTAATTACGTTATCATATTATTTGCATGTTTACTGTGGTAACTATCCTTGGATAACTCATGGTTTATCCTAAATGTCCCTGGTCGGTCATCTGTGTGGGAGCAAAGATGAAATAAGACCAGTATGACTTTAAAGATATATAGAGATATAAATTAAAGTCATAGGCACATGTAAGAGTACAAGGTGTTGGACCGACCCGCTATGAGAGAGCTGCATGGGTTAAGTCATAAGCCTCTCTCATATACAAACCATGTCACTGTGCCCTTTGACCTGAGATCATCATGGATTCATACATGAGAAACGCTTAGCTTTGACCTAGTCAAAAGTCACTTTTGACCAAGTGATCATAAAGACTATGTTCAGGCTTAGTGGTTTTTCATGCGTAGGAATGTGAATGGTCAAGATGGAATTTGTCCCTCACATTCGTAGAGAGACATTACTGGGCCCCTCGATGAGTGAGTCTGAGAAATGTATGGCCATACTATAATGGAAAGGTAGTTCCATTTCTATACTCAGACTACTCAGGGATCGAGAAAGTAACGGTCATGGATAGGAGGATGACGTTCTCCATGCCTCATCCATGACCAAAATGTCGTGAGACAAAAGGGACGTGATATGGTTGTATGAAAGGTTGCATCGTTCAATGATCCTCATATGATTTGGGTAGTCGTGATGTCTTGCTAGAGACCGCTTACGACTTGTGGGTCATTATAGTTAATGGCCCACTGCCAACTTCATAGGGCCTACAGGGTCGCACACAAAATAGCCCGACACGAGTTATGATGTTCAGATTCATTGAATCTAAGATATGTCCAGATTCAATGAATAATATAGGGTGGACGTGTATATATATATATATGTATTCGTATATATATATAAATATAAGAGATATTAATTGTTAGATTTAATTTATAAGGATAAATTAAATATATACAAATTAATTCCGTCATCTCTTTATTAAATAAATAGGAGAATTAAATCTGTGAGACGGATTTAATTTAAACCATATTTATTTAATTGTTCTCTTATCTGATTAGGCAATATTTGATATTGTATTAATTTCAGAATTAATTTAGAGTTAATTTCGAAATTAAATATTATTAATTAAACCTATATAGCATCCTATATATTTGATATGAGGAGCTAGGGTTTAACTGAGAGAGAACTGATTGATAAGAGACGGCCTAAGAGAGGAGAGAGGACGGATTCCTAAAACCCTAGACGGACATAGGCGCTGGCACGCCGTTCGAGGTTGAGGGCTACTCGTGTGGATACCGGGAGGAAGCCGACCGGAGTTGTCGACTTCGAACGACACAGGAGGCGAGCAGAAGCATCCTGAACGGCCGAATCATCAAGTCTCCAAGGAATCGAACGCCTAAAGGTAATGCTTCTTACTACCTGACTTAAACGCGATCGGTAGATCCGGAAAGGGATTGAAAGTTTTAAAATTTTTCCGCTGCGCGTCGTCTTTCAATTCCCTACACTCATACCCGACCATTTCGGGAAATTTTGACCTACCCATCCCCAGAAACCGGCCCATGCACGCAATTTTCGGGTTAGAAACCCTATTTTGGGTATGATGAGGTCAGACTCTCATTATTCAACATCCACCTACGTTTCTATCATCTTCTTCTCTCATCTCACTCTCAGAAACCCTAATCCTCCATATCCATCCTCTTTACCTTCATTTCCTTACACCCTTTTCTTCATCCATTTCCATTTCTTCCATCTGCTACTGTCATGGCTGAAGAACAATCTCTAGTTGGAGCTGATTCAAGAGCTGTGATGAGTTAAGCTTCTCAACTCTTGAATATGGTGGAAGAAGCATGAGTTCCAAGAGCTTCAAAGGGGAGTTAGCCTCATCCATAGTTCTAGTTCTTTATTTATGATTTTCTAGGTCTTAGGATTTGTAAATTTGGGCTGAACTATTTTGATTATGGTTGTAATCAATTCTGGATGATTATCTTGTGTATTGGATTAGTTAATGTTGAATTTGAGCTTCAATATATGTGGTTACATATATGTTTCTATGCAACTCTTTTGATACTCTCTTTCTTGCATGGTATTGTTTGATTGTTGAGTTAATCTAGGCTTGCATTAAACCAAGTGCATTAGTTAATCTTAATACACACACTAAGTGAGCTTAATAGGATCTTATGAGATGGGTGGCCATTGATTAAGATCCTAGACTTAAAGAGTTCTTTAAGGTTTTTCCTTTAGAAAACTTGGTGATTTTTACTCCCAAAATTATTTTGAACTATGATTGCTTCAAAGCTGTATTCAAGAGATTACATATCATTAACTTCAATTCATTACTACTATCTTAGAAAAATCCAAAAACATAGTAACTTAGATTTGAATTAATTACATTTAGTTTTGGCATTTCATTAATTGCTAAAAACACCAAAAACCCCCCTTTTTCATTACTCTGCATAGCATTAGTCTAACCTAGATAGCTAACTAAGGCTCCCAAAAGAGAACGACCCGAGTCTGCATTACTGCATAGCTTGGATAAATTTTTGAGCGAGAACCTCTAAGCGAACGATAAGAAAGGCTCTCTTTCACATACATACTCATACCCACCCATACATACTCATACTCATCCATACACTTGCATACTGAACCATACACTTACATTCATCACATTGCATGCTTTTAGTTGACTTTGTGTGCTGCAAGTCAATTTTGTTTGCTCTTTCTCTTGTGACTTTTATCTTGCATGCCACGGAAAACAAAACTTGTGCCCTATAACCCTGAGATTGAGAGAAGACTCAGAGAGATAAGAAGAGAGAAAAGAATTGAGGGGACAAGTGAGTTAGTGATTGAGCAAGAGAATATTTCTGTGGAATCTAGCCTATCTAGTAGTGAGAGTGAACCTACTGACCAAGAGATAATGGCTGAATTACCACAAAACCAACCTCATCCTAACCCCAATGCCAACCAAGTAAGGAATGGAGGCAATGGAGGGAATGGAGAACAAGAAAGAGTAGGAGAAAATAATAGAAACCCTAGGAGAAGAACAATTAGAGAAGCCACAACTTCTGATGTAAATTTTGATCCTTTTACTGCGGCTTGTCCAAATTTTGAAGTTAACTTTGAGATTAAAGGTTTATTGATTAACTCTCTTCCTAAATTTCATGGCTTGACAGGAGAAGACCCATACCTCCATCTGCAATCTCTTTCCATGATTTGTTAGAGTATGAAGCCTGTGGGAGCATCATTGGACCAAGTGCTATGGAAGGTTTTTCATCTATCCTTGGAAGGCAAAGCTAGGGAATGGTACATGAGCCTTCTAAGACACGTAGCTGATGCATACCACAGTTGGGGGAACTTAAGGAAGGCATTTTTGGAGAAATACTTTCCGGCTTCTCGTACTTCATCAATGAAGAAGGAGATTTATTCTGCCAAGCAAGACTATGATGAATCCCTTTATGATTACTGGAATAGATTCCAGGACCTACTTTCAAGATGCCCACATCATCAAATTTCGGATGAACAACTGGTGCAGTACTTCTATGATGGGATGAAGAACCAAGAGAAGGGTATGTTGGATGCTGCATCGGGAGGATCTTTGATAGACTCCACTGCTGAGGAGGCTTGGGATTTGATAAAGAAGATGGCCCTGAATCATCAACAACATGGTGTGAGAGATACTAGAGGAGTACATGAGATGGGAGCTGCTTCGGTGCACAGTAGAAGAATGGACGATTTGGAATCAAAAGTAGATTCTTTGGGAAGCCAAGTGACATCTCAATTGTCTTTGATCACTGCTGAATTGAAGAATATGAGTGTGCATCACCCATCTGCTCCTATGGACATTACAGCGCCTAGTTGTGAAACATGTGGATCAGTCATGCATATTTCTAGCGTTTGTCCAGGCTGCTATGAGGAAGTGTCTGCAGTCTTCCAAGGCCGCCCAAATCAAAAGTGGGACCCCTACTCTAACACTTACAACGAGGGATGGAAATCAAACCCTCGATTGGGCTGGAGGAATGATGATAGTAGACCTCCAAACAGATTTCAGAAGAGTGGAGGAGCTGGTCCATCTTCAAACCAGTTCCAAAACCAGTCTCAAGCCTTGGCGGTCCCACCTAAGGATGAAACAAATTAACTCCTACAAAATATGATGGCTTTAATGAAGGAAGAAAGGGTTGCCAAAGCTACTCAGTTCAACTCCTTAGCTTCACTAATTCAACAAGACTCATCCAAGAATGATGCTAGATTTAGTGCTTTGGAAAAGAGAATGGAGCAATGGGAGACTAAATCTGAAAACATTAACTCCTATGTGACTCAGTTATCCAACAACATGAGTGAGCAACAAGCAAGGAGCAGTGGCACAATCCCCTCCAACATGGTTATCAATCCTAAGGGCTTGAACGCTATCACCCTTAGGAGTGGGAAGCAAGTGAAATTCAGAGAAGAGGAGGATGAAGTTATAGAGGAGGAGATCTTGTGTGATGAGCTGCCACAAGCACATTCAAAATAGAAGCAGTCTGAAAGCTCCAAGGAGAAGAGGCTTAAGCTGAAAGAAGCCTCAAAAGAACATGATGGCAAAGGGATAACTGTGAAATCTGAGCCAAGCAATCATGGAGCCTCAAGCAAGGAAGGTAAGGAGGTAAACATCAATGAACTACCTTTCCCTAATGCTTATTTGAAAAATGTGAAAATAGGTAAGGAGAGGCAAGATCATGAGTTGCTTGAGACATTTAGGAAAGTAGAAGTGAATATACCCTTGCTTGACCTGATTAAAAAGATTCCTAAGTATGCTAAGGTCTTAAAAGAATTATGTACTCAAAAGAGGAGATTTAAACCTAATGAAAGAGTCCAACTACCCTCTAATGTGTCTGCTTTGTTTAAACCCCAAATTCCTGTAAAGTGTCAAGACCCTGGATCTTTCACTATCCCTTGCACTATAGGAAAGGTTACTATAGGGGGAGCCTTGTTAGATCTAGGTGCAGCCATTAATGTCATGCCTAAGTCCGTATACACCTCTCTAAGAGTCAAGACTCTTAAGTCTACCACTGTTGTGCTCCAACTAGCTGATAGGACTATTAGGTATCCTGACGGCATTATTGAAGATATTTTAGTCCAAGTTAAGGGATTGGTGTTTCCTGCTGATTTTTATGTGCTTGACATGTCTTCTGAACGTGTGAATGATGCTACACTCATCCTTGGTCGACCTTTCTTAAGGACTGCTAATACCATGATTAGCATGAAAGAGGGCACCATAACTATGGAGGTGGGTGATAATAAAGTTTCTTTTAACATGTATGAAGCAATGAAATATCCTTATGAGGACTATTCACTTTTGGGGGTTGACATGATAGACATTGCTGTTGAGGATGCATGCACTAAAGTTGAATTGAAAAACGACTCTTTCTATTCTGATATTTATACTGATGAATCTAATGATGAGGATGAATCCATTTCTTCTTTTTCATCTCTTTACTCTACACCTTCTTCTTGCTCATGTGGTGGTAAAGTTACATGCCTCGATTGCACTGTGTTTAATTGTATGCTTTCCGTTCCACATGCATTTTCTGTTTCTTCCCTTGACTCCAATTTAGACTTTCATCCCTCTATTGTCAGTGATAATTCCCTTGGGGAAAGGTTTTCTGTTGCTATTTCAGATATGGATGAAGAAGTCATGGAGGAGATTCCCTCTAAGGCAGTTGCTGTAGATCAACTAGAAGTTGGTTCAACGCTTGGAGAGGAAGCTATCTGCAAGGTTGAGGAACTCTCACTGGTTGAAGGAAAGGGGAGTAATCTTTTCTCTCTTGAACTTCATAAACTGATTCCCTCTATTGTGCAACCACCTACTCTTGAGTTGAAACCCCTACCCCCTACTGTGAAATATGCTTTTCTAGAGTCTGATGAGTGATTACCTGTCATTATAGCTAACTCCCTGTCTAAGGTTGAGGAAGAAAGACTCCTTACTGTTTTGAGAGAGCATAAGAGGGCTATTGGGTGCACTTTAGCGGACATTCCTGGAATTAGTCCATCCATTTGCATACATAGAATCTTGCTTAGTGAAGGTTCAAAATCAGTGAGACAACCCCAGAGAAGACTAAACCCCCTGATTCTGGATGTGGTTAAGAAGGAAATTACCAAACTTCTAAGTGCTGGGATCATCTATCCCATATCTGATAGTGAGTGGGTTAGTCCAATACATGTAGTGCCTAAAAAGAGTGGGGTTACTATTGTTAGAAATGATAGGGATGAGCTTATCCCTACAAGAGTTCAGAATTCCTGGCGTGTGTGCATAGATTATAGAAAACTCAATGATGCCACACGAAAAGATCATTTCCCTCTTCCTTTCATAGACCAGATGCTTGAGAGACTTGCAGGCAAATCTCATTACTGTTTTCTAGATGGTTTCTCTGGGTACTTTCAAGTACCTATTGCACCGGAGGACCAAGATAAAACCACTTTCACATGCCCTTTTGGTACCTTCGCCTATCGTAGGATGCCTTTTGGGTTGTGTAATGCTCCAGGGACTTTCCAACGTTGTATGATGGCTATATTCTGTGAATTCTTAGAGGAATGTATGGAAGTCTTTATGGATGATTTTACTGTTTATGGTGGTTCTTTTAATGATTGCCTTGCTAGTCTTGAAAAAGTTTTAAAAAGATGCATTGAAAAGAATTTGATTTTAAACTTTGAAAAGTGTCATTTTATGGTCAATGAAGGGATAGTGCTAGGGCATTTGATTTCTAAAAAGGGAATTGAAGTTGATAAAGCTAAGATTGAGGTTATATCTTCTTTGCCTTATCCTGCTTGTGTTAAAGATATTAGATCATTTTTGGGTCATGCGGGATTCTATAGGCGGTTTATAAAAGAGTTTAGCAAGATTGCTTTACCTCTCTCAAAGCTTTTACAAAGAGATGTGAAATTTGATTTCGATGATTCTTGTAGAGTTGCTTTTGATGATTTGAAGTCTAAACTCATTTCTCCTCCTATTCTTGTTGCACCCAACTGGACCATGGCCTTTGAAATTTCATGTGACGCTTCTAATTTTGCTGTAGGAGCTATGTTAGACCAGAGGGAGGAGAAGCTCTCCAGAGTCATTGCCTATGCTTCGAAAACACTAAATGCAGCTCAAGTCAACTATACAACAACAGAAAAAGAGCTATTCGTAGTTGTTTTTGCTTTAGAGAAGTTTAGACCTTACTTGTTAAACTCTCATGTGACTGTTTTCACTAATCATGCAGTTGTTCGCTATCTTCTTAAGAAACCACAATCGAAGCCAAGATTGATTAAGTGGACATTACTTCTTCAGGAATTTGACATTGAAATAAAGGGTCGAGCAGGGGCTGAGAACCATGTAGCTGATCACTTAAGTAGGCTACCGGATGATACACGGGGAGTAGATGAAGGGTATTGAAAGACGACGCGCAGCGGAAATCAACTTAAAAATTAAAACTTTCAACCCTTTGCCCGGATCTACCGATCGCGTTTAAGTCAAGTAGTAAGAAGCATTACCTTCGGTGTTTGATTTCCTGGTGACTCGATGATTCAGCCGTTCAGGATGCTTCTGCTCGCCTCCTTTGTCGTTCGAAGTCGACAACTCCGGTCGGCTTCCTCTACCGGTATCCACACGAGTAGCCCTCAACCTCGAACGGCGTGCTAGCGTCTGTGTCCGTCTAGGGTTTTGAAAGTTCGTCCTCTCTCCTCACTTTTGGCCGTCCCTTATCTGCTTAGTGTTTTCACTCTCACTCTTAAAACCCTAGCTCCCTAATATCGAATATATAGGATGCTATAGGTATTATGAGTGATAATTTAATTTCGAAATTAATCCCAAATTAATTCCGAAATTAATACAATATCAAATATTGCATAATTAGATAAGAGAACAATTAAATAAATACGGTTTATATTAAATCCGTCTCACAGATTTAATTCACCTATTTATCTAATTCAAAAATAAAGATATGACGGAATTAATTTACATAGATCTAATTTATCCTTATAAATTAAATCTAACAATTAATATCTCTTATATTTATATAATATATATATACAAATTTATATATATATATATATACATGTCCACCCTATATTATTCATTGAATCTGGACATATCTTAGATTCAATGAATCTGGACATCATAACTCGTGTTGGGCTATTTTGTGTGCGACCCTGTAGGCCCATATGAAGTTGGCAGTGGGCCATTAACTATAATGACTCACAAGTCGTAAGCGGTCTCTAGCAAGACATCACGACTACCCAAAACATATGAGGATCATTGAACGATGCAACCTTTCATACAACCATATCGCGTCCCTTTTGTCACATGACATTTTGGTCATGGATGAGGCATGGAGAACGTCATCCTCCTATTCATGACCGTTACTTTCTCGATCCCTGAGTAGTCTGAGTATAGAAACGGAACTACCTTTCCATTATAGTATGGCCATACATTTCTCAGACTCACTCATCGAGGGGCCCAGTAATGTCTCTCTACGAATGTGAGGGACAAATTCCATCTTGACCATTCACATTCCTCCGCATGAAAAACCACTAAGCCTGAACATAGTCTTTATGATCACTCGGTCAAAAGTGACTTTTGACTAGGTCAAAGCTAAGCGTTTCTCATGTAGGAATCCATGATGATCTCAGGTCAAAGGGCACAGTGACATGGTTTATATATGAGAGAAGCTTATGACTTAACCCATGCAGCTCTCTCATAGCGGGTCGGTCCAACACCTTGTACTCTTACATGTGCCTATGACTTTAATTTATATCTCTATATATCTTTAAAGTCATACTGGTCTTATTTCATCTTTGCTCCCACATAGATGACCGACCAGGGACATTTAGGATAAACCATGAGTTATCCAAGGATAGTCATCACAGTAAACATGCAAATAATATGATAACGTAATTAATAAATTCATAAATTAACAATGTTCATAGTAATATGATTGGCCCCTAGGGCACAATTTCCAACATCCTCCCACTTGCACTAGGTACAATCATTAATTTGTCTAATTCCCATTGACCTAACATGACGCTCATGCTTTGCTTGCACAAGCGGCTTTGTTAGAGGATCAGCAACATTGTCTTCTCCTGCTACTTTGCATATTTTTATATCACCTCTATCGTTGATTTCTCTGATGAGATGAAATCGCCTGAGTATATGCTTGGTCCTTTGATGTGACCTAGGCTCTTTGGCCTGTGCAATGGCACCGCTGTTGTCACAGAACAAAGTTATTGGATCTGAGATGGTAGGTATCACCCCAAGTTCAGTAATGAACTTCCTTATCCAAACGGCTTCCTTAGCTGCATCAGATGCTGCTATATACTCAGCTTCCGTTGCAGAATCCGCTATAGTGCCCTGCTTAGAGCTCTTCCAGCTTACTGCTCCATTATTCAGGAGGAATATATATCCCGATTGCGATTTACTGTCGTCCTGGTCAGTTTGGAAACTTGCATCTGTGTAACCAGTTACACAGAGCTCATCATCCAATCCACCATAGACCAAGAATAAGTCCTTAGTCCTTCTTAAGTACTTAAGGATATTCTTGACAGCAGTCCAATGGCCCTCACCAGGGTCCTGTTGATATCTGCTAGTCATACTTAAGGCAAACGAGACATCCGATCGAGTACATAACATGGCGTACATGATAGATCCTATGGCCGAGGCATATGGAACCTTACTCATGCGACCTCGCTGATCAGGTGTACTAGGACACAAATCCTTGCTGAGGTGAATACCATGAGACATGGGTATAAAACCCCTCTTTGATTCCTGCATACTGAACCTATGCAGTATTTTGTCTATGTATGTGCTCTGACTTAGTCCTAGAAGTCTTTTAGATCTATCTCTATAGATCCTAATTCCTAGGATGTAGGTGGCTTCACCCAAGTCTTTCATTGAGAAAGACTTTCCTAACCAAGACTTGACAATCTGCAAGGTAGGAATGTCATTCCCAATAAGTAGGATGTCATCGACATAGAGTACCAAAAACACAACTGTGCTCCCACTAACCTTCTTGTACACACAAGGTTCATCAGCATTTTGAAGAAATCCAAACCCTTTGACTACTTCATCAAAACGATGATTCCAACTCCGAGATGCTTGCTTCAATCCATAAATGGACCTTTGAAGTTTGCACACCTTACCAGAGTCCTCAGAACGCACAAACCCTTCAGGTTGTGTCATGTACACATCCTCAAGTAGCTTTCCATTAAGGAATGCTGTCTTGACGTCCATCTGCCATATTTCATAGTCATAATATGCTGCAATGGCAAGGAGGATTCTGATTGACTTGGCCATTGCAACCGGGGAAAAAGTCTCATCATAGTCCACACCATGAGTTTGATTAAATCCTTTTGCAACCAGCCGTGCCTTGTAGACATTTACATTGCCATCCATGTCGGTTTTCTCCTTAAAAACCCACTTGCACCCGACGGTTTTTACACCTTCAGGCGGATCGACTAAGGTCCAAACCTGATTGTCGTACATGGATTGCATCTCAGACTTCATGGCATTAAGCCATTTTTCAGAGTTTGGTCCCACTATAGCCTCTTGATAGGTAGTCGGCTCATTATGCTCAATGAGCAACACATCACGATTGTCAGAAATCAGAAATCCATATCTCTGAGGCTGAAACCGTGCCCTATTAGATCTCCGTGGACCTTGCGTGACTTGAGGAGTCTCAACAACTTGTTGTGAGTTATCTCCGATTTCCACCTGTAGGTCTGTGGTGTCTTGTGGCTCTCGAACTTCTTCGAGCTGTACCTTGCTCCCACTGGTTCTTTTAGAGATAAACTCTCGTTCGAGAAAGATACCATTTCTGACAACAAACACTTTGTTATCGGTGGGGTTGTAGACATAGTATCCCTTGGTTTCCTTAGGATATCCCACAAAAAGGCACTTTGAGGATTTGGGCGCTAATTTATCTGAGGCTTGTTGCTTAACATAGACCTCACATCCCCAAATCTTGAGAAAAGACAAACTAGGTTTTCTCCCAGTCCATATCTCATAGGGAGTCTTTTCAACTGCCTTAGATGGAACACGATTCAGTGTGAACGCAGCTGTCTCTAGGGCATGGCCCCAAAAGGACGGTGGAAGATCTGTTCGACTCATCATGGATCGAACCATATCTAATAGTGTTCGATTCCTCCGTTCAGAAACGCCATTCCATTGTGGTGTTCCTGGAGGAGTCAATTGTGAGACTATCCCACAACTCCTAAGATGATCAATGAACTCTTGGCTCAAATATTCACCACCCCGATCAGATCGAAGGGCTTTAATTGTTTTGCCAAGCTGGTTTTGTACTTCATTTTGAAATATCTTGAACATTTCAAAAGACTCGGATTTATGTTTCATCAGATAGATGTACCCATATCTGCTAAAATCATCTATAAATGTGATGAAGTACGAATAACCTCCTCTGGCATTTGTATTCATCGGTCCACACACATCTGTATGTATGAGGCCCAACAAATCTGTGGCCCTCTCACTGTGCCCAGTGAAAGGTGACTTAGTCATCTTTCCTAACAAGCAAGACTCGCAAGTATCATATGATTCAAAATCAAATGAGTTGAGAAATCCATCTTGATGGAGTTTAGAAATGCGTTTCTCATTTATGTGGCCCAGACGACAGTGCCAGAGGTATGTCGGATTCAAATCGTTTGGTTTGACCCTTTTGGCAGTTATGTTATAGATATTTCCATGATTGAGTTGTTCTAAATTCAATATATAATGATCACCATGCAAATCACCATGAGCATAAAAAACATCATTACGATAAATAGAACATCTACCATTCCCAGCAATGGAAGTATAACCTTCCTTATCCAAATAAGAAAGAGAAACAATGTTACTACTCAAAGCAGGAACATAATAGCAATTGTTCAAAACTAACAAAAGCCCAGTGGGCAGAACTAATTCATAAGCGCCTACAGCTAAAGCAGCAACCCTTGCTCTGTTTCCAACTCGTAGGTCAACTTCGCCCTTCTTCAGCTTCCTACTGTCCTTTAGACCCTGCACATTCGTACAAATGTGAGAACCACATGCAGTATCTAATACCCATGTAGTGGAAGTAGAAAGATGAATGTCTATAACATAAATACCTGAAGTGATAGCCCCGCTATCCTTCTTGTTCTTTTTCAGATCTTCGAGGTAGAGCTTGCAATTCCTCTTCCAATGACCAGGTTCATTGCAGAAGAAGCAGACTCCTTCCTTTGGAGGCTTTGCCTTCTTTGGTGCAGGCTTGGTTTGAGGATTGCCTGACTCTCTGGTCTTACCGGATGAGCCATGACCTTTCCCTTTGCCCTTGCCTTTGCCTTTCTTCTTCATATCCTTTCCTTTCTGAACCATCAAAACAGAACTGGGCTTCTTCTTAAGACTCGGCTCAGCAGTTTTAAGCATCCCATGCAGTTCAGAAATAGATTTCTCCATGTTGTTCATGTTGTAGTTCATGACAAACTGGTCATAACTTTCGGGGAGTGAGTTCAAGATCAAATCTGTAGCTAACTCCTGGCTCATGGGAAATCCAAGCCTTTCCAGGTGATCAATGTACCCTTTCATCTTTAAGACATGAGCACTGACTGATGCACCTTCAGCCATCTTGCAGGAATGTAAGGCCTTAGTGGTCTCATACCTCTCTTGCCTTGCCTGTTGCTGGAACATTTCCTTGAGATGGACAATCATCTCATAAGCCTCCATGTGTTCCAGATCTCTTTGGAGTTCTGGAACCATGGTGGCAAGCATCAAGCATCCCACATCGACAGAGTCTTCCTTATGCTTTGCGTAAGCATCTCTCTGAGCTCTAGGAGCGTTGGCTGCTGGCTCTTCAGGAATGGGTTGATCTAGGACATGTGCCTTTCTTTCATGCTTGAGAACAATTCTCAAGTTCCTAAACCAGTCAAGAAAGTTTGTCCCATTGAGTTTGTCCTTCTCAAGGACAGATCGCAACGATAATGTAGCAGTATTACTAGTCGTCATGATTCTACAATTAAAAAATATGCAATTGTATTAGCAATCTCCCACTAAATATACAACCCTCAATGCATTAATTAGTGGGCTAAGATCCATATTTGGCTTAAACTTAAGTCCGCTTTGGCAGGACGCTTAAAATTAAGTTATTTAGGTAGGTAACACCTTTACCAATTACATCAAATGTAACTCTTAGATGTTCATGGGATTCTATCATCATATGATCCGGCATGTCTTAATCCCATCTAATGCCTTGAGACCCAAAACCGTTTTGTTAGTCTCAATTAAGTCAAACAATAACAAACATATGTGAGTAGCACCATTACTCTTGCTTATCTCCCCAAGATAACTTAAATGCACCCACTTTGGTGGAGCCTACAAGTGAGTGATCGAGGTTTTGACAAGTGTTCATTAATTGACGGCATTATGACTTAAGATTTCATTTAGAGGGCTTAATTAACTATCTGGTTTACTAGAATGCATGTATCGCGGTTGTATCTCATACAAGTAATATGCATATAAAACATACATAGAGTAACATAATCATAAGATGCATGATTTTAAACGTGACTCAATATGGCTCACCTACCCTAAGTCCCCTCAAGCCAATGAGAGGAGCTCTCTAATAAGAAAAGGAAAATTACATAAAGAAACCTCATTTTTAACATTGAGGGGAGTGAGATGAGAAGAGAATGTACATGGAGAGAAATTAGAGAAAGGCACGACACGCAGGCCGTATTTAGAAAAATTACAACATTGTAATCTAGAGCCATATTGTTCACCATACCCAAACAGTCAAGAATCAATATTCATACTATGTGAAGGGCAATCAAGTTACAAAACTAAAACATTTATACATCAAGAAAGGCAGTATAGGTTACGATTAAGTCGCGCTACGATTAGATAGCCACATCAAGAAATTTTTTTTCGATAATTCCAATTCGGTTTTCTTAGATCCCCGTCAATGTCAATTATCAATATCAATTAATCGCACACACATGTATCACATACATGACCGCCTTACTCACAATCGCACATACATGTAACGAACGAATTCAGTTTCAATTCGGATTCCCTATATGTCATACATAATCTCCTACATTCAAAACGATTATCTTCTACGTTCATAACGGTTATTTTCGCACAATGATTGTACAATAGGGACGTTCAATTCGAATTACAGATCATACAACTATGCACATTCAATTCGAATTACAGAAACAACTAGTCAGGCACGGCGCACATGATCGACTAATAAATTCAACATACATCATATGTATCAAACAACCGAACCTAACTTAAACACAGAACGGCACGGCTCTGATGCCACTGTAGGGAATTGAAAGACGACGCGCAGCGGAAAAACTTAAAATTTTAAAACTTTCAATCCCTTGCCCGGATCTACCGATCGCGTTTAAGTCAGGTAGTAAGAAGCATTACCTTCGGTGTTCGATTTCCTGGTGACTCGATGATTCGGCCGTTCAGGATGCTTCTGCTCGCCTCCTTTGTCGTTCGAAGTCGACAACTCCGGTCGGCTTCCTCTACCGGTATCCACACGAGTAGCCCTCAACCTCGAACGGCGTGCTAGCGTCTATGTCCGTCTAGGGTTTTGAAAATCCGTCCTCTCTCCTCACTTTTGGCCGTCCTTATCTCCTTAGTGCTTTCACTCTCACTCTTAAAACCCTAGCTCCCTAATATCGAATATATAGGATGCTATAGGTATTATGAGTGATATTTTAATTTCGAAATTAATCCCACATTAATTCTGAAATTAATACAATATCAAATATTGCATAATTAGATAAGAGAACAATTAAATAAATACGGTTTATATTAAATCCGTCTCACAGATTTAATTCACCTATTTATCTAATTCAAAATAAAGATATGACGGAATTAATTTACATAGATCTAATTTATCCTTATAAATTAAATCTAACAATTAATATCTCTTATATTTATATATATATATATATACGAATATATATATACGAATATATATATATCCACGTCCACCCTATTTATTCATTGAATCTGGACATATCTAGATTCAATGAATCTGGACATCATAACTCGTGTTGGGCTATTTTGTGTGCGACCCTGTAGGCCCATATGAAGTTGGCAGTGGGCCATTAACTATAATGACTCACAAGTCGTAAGCGGTCTCTAGCAAGACATCACGACTACCCAAAACATATGAGGATCATTGAACGATGCAACCTTTCATACAACCATATCGCGTCCCTTTTGTCACACGACATTTTGGTCATGGATGAGGCATGGAGAACGTCATCCTCCTATTCATGACCGTTACTTTCTCGATCCCTGAGTAGTCTGAGTATAGAAACGGAACTACCTTTCCATTATAGTATGGCCATACATTTCTCAGACTCACTCATCGAGGGGCCCAGTAATGTCTCTCTACGAATGTGAGGGACAAATTCCATCTTGACCATTCACATTCCTCCGCATGAAAAACCACTAAGCCTGAACATAGTCTTTATGATCACTCGGTCAAAAGTGACTTTTGACTAGGTCAAAGCTAAGCGTTTCTCATGTAGGAATCCATGATGATCTCAGGTCAAAGGGCACAGTGACATGGTTTGTATATGAGAGAAGCTTATGACTTAACCCATGCAGCTCTCTCATAGCGGGTCGGTCCAACACCTTGTACTCTTACATGTGCCTATGACTTTAATTTATATCTCTATATATCTTTAAAGTCATACTGGTCTTATTTCATCTTTGCTCCCACATAGATGACCGACCAGGGACATTTAGGATAAACCATGAGTTATCCAAGGATAGTCATCACAGTAAACATGCAAATAATATGATAACGTAATTAATAAATTCATAAATTAACAATGTTCAAAACATAATGATTGGCCCCTAGGGCACAATTTCCAACAATTAATTGACGGCATTATGACTTAAGATTTCATTTCGAGGGCTTAATTAACTATCTGGTTTACTAGAATGCATGTATCGCAGTTGTATCTCATACAAGTAATATGCATATAAAACATACATAGAGTAACATAATCATAAGATGCATGATTTTAAAGGTGACTCAATATGGCTCACCTACCCTAAGTCCCCTCAAGCCAATGAGAGGAGCTCTCTAATAAGAAAAAGAAAATTACATAAAGAAACCTCATTTTTAACATTGAGGGGAGTGAGATGAGAAGAGAATGTACATCAAGAGATAGCAGAGGAAGGCACGACACGCAGGCCGTATTTAGAAAAATTACAACACTTGTAATCTAGAGCCATATTGTTCACCATACCCAAACAGTGAAGAATCAATATTCATATTATGTGAAGGGCAATCATGTTACAAAACTAAAACATTCATACATCAAGAAAGGCAGTATAGGTTACGATTAAGTCGTGCTACGATTAGATAGCCACGGCAGCGCCCCAGAAGAAATTTTTTTTCGATAATTCCAGTTCAGTTTTCTTAGATCCCCGTCAATCTTAATTGATCAAAATCAATTAATCGCACACACATGTATCACATACATGACCGCCTTACGCATAATCGCACATACATGTAACGAACGATTTCAGTTTCAATTTGGATTCCCTATATGTCATACATAATCTCCTACGTTCACAACGATTATCTTCTATGTTCATAACGGTTATCTTCTACGTTCATAATGGTTATCTTTGCACAATGATTGTACAATAGGCACGTTCAATTCGAATTACAGATTATACAACTATGCACATTTAATTCGAATTTTAGAAACAACTAGTCAGACATAGCGCACATGATCGACCAAGAAATTCAAGATACATCACATGTATCAAACAACCGAACCTAACTTAAACACAGAACGGCACGGCTCTGATGCCACTGTAGGGAATTGAAAGACGACGCACAGCGGAAATCAACTTAAAATTTTAAAACTTTCAATCCCTTACCTGGATCTACCGATCGCGTTTAAGTCAGGTAGTAAGAAGCATTACCTTCGGTGTTCAATTTCCTGGTGGCTCGGTGATTCCGCCGTTCAGGATGCCTCTGCTCGCCTCCTTTGTCGTTCGAAGTCGACAACTCCGGTCGACTTCCTCTACCGGTATCCACACGAATAGCTCTCCGGTTACAAACGGCGTGCTAGCGCCCTTTTGTCCGTCTAGGGTTTTTAGAGAATCCATCCACTCTTATCTCTCTTAGGCCGTCTCTTATCTGCTGGTGTTTTGACTCTCACGCTTAAAACCCTAGCTCCTCATATCAAATATATAGGATGCTATAGGTTTAATGAATGATATTTAATTTCAAAATTAATCCTAAATTAACTCCGAAATTAATACAATATCAAATATTGCCTAATCAGATAAGAGAACAATTAAATAAATATGGTTTATATTAAATCCGTCTCACAGATTTAATTCACCTATTTATTTAATTCAAAATAAAGATATGACGGAATTAATTTATATAGATTTAACTTATCCTTATAAATTAAATCTAACAATTAATATCTCTTATATTTATATAATATATATACGAATTTATATATATATACACGTCCACCCTATATTATTCATTGAATCTGGACATCATAACTCGTGTTGGGCTATTTTGTGTGTGACCCTGTAGGCCCATATGAAGTTGGCAGTGGGCCATTAACTATAATGACTCACAAGTCGTAAGCGGTCTCTAGCAAGACATCACGACTATCCAAATCATATGAGGATCGTTGAACGATGTAACCTTTCATACAACCATATCGTGTCCCTTTTGTCACACGACATTTTGGTCATGGATGAGGCATGGAGAACGTCATCCTCCTATTCATGACCGTTACTTTCTTGATCCCTGAGTAGTCTGAGTATAGAAACGGAACTACCTTTCCATTATAGTATGGCCATACATTTCTCAGACTCACTCATCGAGGGGCCCAGTAATATCTCTCTACGAATGTGAGGGACAAATTCCATCTTGACCATTCACATTCCTCCGCATGAAAAACCACTAAGCGTGAACATAGTCTTTATGATCACTCGGTCAAAAGTGACTTTTGACTAGGTCAAAGCTAAGCGTTTCTCATGTAGGAATCCATGATGATCTCAGGTCAAAGGGCACAGTGACATGGTTTATATATATGAGAGAAGCTTATGACTTAACCCATGCAACTCTCTCATAGCGGGTCGGTCCAACACCTTGTACTCTTATATGTGCCTATGACTTTAATTTATATCTTTATATATCTTTAAAGTCATACTGGTCTTATTTCATCTCTGCTCCCACATAGATGACCGACCAGGGACATTTAGGATAAACCATGAGTTATCCAAGGATAGTCATCACAGTAAACATGTAAATAATATGATAACGTAATTAATAAATTCATAAATTAACAATGTTCATAGCAATATGATTGGCCCCTAGGGCACAATTTCCAACATAACTTAGGTAATTAATTAAGGCTCCCAAGTGTGAAACGACCCGAGTTTGCAGTAACTTTGTTTAACTTCCCTAATGTGTAATTTTGGAATGATTATGCAATTGGCTCAATGTAACACACAATCAACTCAGTACCGAAACATAACCATGCAAGATAGGAGAGAATCATGAGAGTTACAATAAGCATATATGCAACTACATATATTTAAGCACAAATTCAATATCAATCAATCCAAATTACAAATGTTAATCATTAACCAATGATTACAGAATTAACCTAAGTGTCTAACTAAGACTTTACAACTCCTATACCTAGGAAATTATAAACACATAGCTAGAAACTAAAGATTAAAACTAAAACTCCCCTTTGAAGCTTGGAAACTCATGCTCTTCCACCATCTTCAAGAGTTGGAAAAGCTCAGCTCATCATAGCCTTGGAATCAGCTCTAATCAGAGGTAAAACTTCAACCATAACAGTCAGGAGATGAAGGAAATGAAAGTGGATGAAGAAGAAGTGTAGGAAAATGGAAGGTGAAGGAGATGGAGATGGAGGATTAGGGTTCTGTGGGAAAGATAAGAAGAGATGATGATAGAAAACGTAAGTGGTGGCTACCTCCTTATGTCTGACCTCACCCATACCCAAAATAGGGTTTCTAACCCAAAAATGACGTGTATGGGTTGGTTCCTGGAGGTGGGTAGGTCAGATTTTCCCGAAATGGTCGGGTCTTAAATGTGCTGATACGAGGGGTTCATCGTGGTGAAACCATAGGTTCACCGCGGTGAACCATGGCAGAGAGCTTTCCTATTTGATGGGCGACATTCGTTGCAGCGAAGGAAGAAGTGTGCCGCGGTGAAATATGGCAGAGGTTCCTCTTTGCATCTTTGTGCCTTCAGTCTTCAATCTTGGCCCCGATCTCAAGTGTCCTACAATAAAAAGCAACAATTTGAAGCATCAATTGTCCTAGAAATCAATTGAATACAATTAATAACCAATTATGACAATTTTACCCTCAAAAAGACACTAACTCAAAGTAAGGACTCTTGATCTAAATTAAGCACAATTATCATCAAAAGGAACCAAAATCTATGATAAATACCCCTAAAATGATATGAAATAACATAGAACAATTGGGTTCAATCAACTAAGTATAGAGGAATGATGGATTACTACTCTACCTCATAGTAAGAAAACCAAATATTCAATTTAGCATAGGGAGGTGTGCCAGTGAAAGAGAGCCTTTGTTATCGTTCGCCTTGGGGGTTCTCAATCAAAAATAAATCCAAGCTATGCAGTATAGTGCAAACTCAGGTCGTTTTACTTTTTGGGAGCCTTTATTAATTACCTAAGCTAGACTAAATGCCATGCAATGCAATGAAATGGGGTTTTGGGTTTTTAAGACTTAAATGAATGGTGCCTAAACTAAATGCAATGAAAACAACCTAAGATACTATATTTTTGGTGTTTTAAGATAATAATGATGGAATGGAAATGAATGATAGGAAATCTCTTGAAAATGGTTTTGATAGCAATCATAGTTCACTTAAAATATTGGGAATTTCACAAATCATTAGGTTTTCTTAATAAGAACCTCATTAACTCAATGAGTCTAAAGCTTACATTAATGAACTCATTAATGTAAACTTTGTTTAGCTTCCCTAATGTGTGAATTGGAATGATAATGCAATTGGCTTAATGAACACACAATCAACTCAATACCCAACACAACTATGCAAGATAGGTGAGAATCATGAGAGAGACATAAGCATATATGCAACTACATATATTTAAGCTCATAATTCAACATCCATCAATCCAAAATACAAAAGATAACCAGTAACCACTGATTACAGAATTAATCAAAGTATCTAACTGAGAAATTACAATTCCTAAACCTAGGAAATCATAAATGCCTAGCTAAAAACTGAAGATTAAAACTAAACTCCCCTTTGAAGCTCAAGAACTCATGCTACACCACCATTCTTCAAGAGTTGATAAACCCTAGCCCTCCATAGCTTCAAGAAAAGCTCCAACTGAAGTGAATCCGTTGGCCATGGTAGCTGGGAGTGGAAGGAAATGAGATGGAGTGAAGGAAAGATGAAGGAAATGGATGGGGAAGAAGATGGAGATGGAGAGGCAAAAGGATGGGAGAATAGAGGTGTTGGAGATGATAGAATGGAGTGATAGGTCGAAAATAGGGTTTTCTAAGGGTTTTAGGGGTCCATCTGGGTCGGATCATATGATTAGAAGCTCCATTTTCGCGTTCTGATCCGGATCTGGCGTTGCTGATACGAAGAGTTCGCCGCGGCGAAGCATGCCCGAGAGGAGCTCTGCCTAATCTTGTGATTTCGCCGCGGCGAAGTTGTAAGTTGGCCGCGGCGAACTCTGCCCAAGAGACTACTGGTGAGATTTCAATTTGGCGCCGCGGCGAACTCTATTAGTGCTGATACTCTGATCTTGTGTTGTGTCATCCTTTGGTCTTTGATCTTGGCTCCAATTCTCAATTGTCCTACAATAAAAAGCAATAATTTGAAGCATCAATTGTCCTAGAAATCAACTGAATACAATTAATAACCAATTATGACAATTTTAACCTCAAAAAGACACTAACTCAAAGCAAGAACTCTTAATCTAAATTAAGCACAATTATCATCAAAAGGAGCCAAAATCTATGATAAATACCCTTAAAATGATATGAAATAACATAGAATAATTGGGCTAAATCAGCCAGATATCAGTCCCCAAGGAATCACATGAAGAAGCTGTCAAGAGAATTCTTAGATATCTTGCTGAAACAGCAAATTTGGGGATATAGTATCCAAAGAAAGAAGCAAAATACTTAATGGGATACTGATA
>NW_021631935.1:0-37773 GCF_004799145.2 Neltuma alba
CCAGTCTCATCCATTAACAAGAATAATTCTTCGCTTACTTCTTCTTGCTTCTCATGCCATTATTGGCCATCGTTGATTGACCTAAATGGTTGGTTAGGGAGGGGTGAGATTCAGGGAATCTCAGTAGCAAACACTACCCATAAGCATGCAAGACATAATGCACATGCATGACATGTTATAACATTAACACATGAATGCCATGGAAAGTAAGTTAAAGCATTTCATGCTTCCATAACATATTGCCAAGGCAAAACATAACATAAACTTGCAAACATAACTTTGCAAACATTTCATCATAGCTTAGTCACATCATGGCAACACAATCACATCATGCAAGCATACAAATCAAACACACAGTATAGGTAAGTTCACTACCTTGTAACATGGCTTTCCCCTTGCTTTTCTTTGATTCCCTTGTCTTTCCAACCATGTGAACATTCGATCAACATCACCAAACATCCTCTTGGATGTTCCAAAGGTCCTAAACATAGTCACATTGATCATACAATCCATTAGGACCACTAGATTATATCAAGTTCAAGACTATCTCTCTTGAACCTCAACCCTTTCTCTTAGTCTTAGGGTTTTCTTTCTAACTTTTCTACCATAAATATCATCATTTCCCATCCTTATGATCCATTTCTTGTCAATTAGGACCACTTTAGATGGCTTTAGATTCAAGAATACCAAATCTGGAAATTTGCTTCACGGGTACTGTTCACACGCAGAATTTCCAGAATTTTTTCTCAACTTTGAAAATTCATAATTAATTCTAGAGAAATCCAAATTGAGTGCTTCCAAGTCTCACTAAAAGGTCCATTAAGTTAAATTTAAGGGAAAAATAGTTTTAGGAACCAATTCTATGCTAAACAGCACCGGAATTGTACGGAAATCGAAACTCTTCCCAAAGTTCAATACTGTTTCCAGATTTCAAACCCTAACTTTGAAAAACACCATAAATCGTACACATATCCAAATGAAGTGTTCTACCTATGGATTTAAAGCTCACAGAGTTTACTTTAGGCATGAAAAATTTCAGAATTAGATACGCAGAGTAACTAATCCAAAATAGGCATAAAATCAGGTGCTATAACCATTACATACCTTGTTTTAGAGCTTGATCTGGCTTGGAACCACTTGGCCTTTCTTTCTCCCTCTTCTTTCTCTCTCTAGAAACCATTTTGCAAGAGCTTTCCCATGGATTCCTTATGCTTGGACGAAATGGTAGGGAGGGGAGGGGGTATTTATAGAAAAACAGACTGAATCTGGACCGTTGATCTTAAAAATACGTGGCTCGATCTGGACCGTCCATTTTCTCTTTTGATCTTACGGTGACAAGTGTCCTATGACATCATGCTTACCTCATCGTGATGACATCATGCTTACATCATCAAGCCACATGTCTTTAATCCCACCGTACATGTGTCTTGCATCCGACCGTACATGTGTCTTCCATCTAGCCATACACGTAATATTTTCTTTTTCTCATCTAACCGTACACTTGTCACTTTCATGTCCTTTCATCATTTATGGCATTAAAATAGGGAGAAAATAAATGGAAAATTCGTGCAAAAATATTTTCTTATTATTTCTCCACCTATCAAGCCAATCTTGCACCATATCGGATACTTTTCGAGTCTTGGCTTACCCTGTACCGTTGGGACAACTTCTTCTTAAAATTCTGGCCAATAAAAGGTACATATATGGCGCCATCTCAGAGGAGCATAGATGAAAATAATTAGCTCTACTGACAGGCTACTTAACCTTACTGAGTCATGCAGTAGAGATTTCACTATAACGGGTAGACAAAAGATTGTCTAAAATATTCCCATACTGCGTTCTGATTTTTATGTTGTCCATAAATATCTTCTGGTGACTCAGCATGATGATTTGTAGGTGTCATGATTATGCTTGATGACTCAGCATGATGACTCGTCGGTGTCATAATTATGCTTGATGACTCAGCATCGTCATGATGGCTCTTAGATATTTTCTTTGGTTTTGTCTCCTATTTAGGGGACAAAATTATTTAATATTTGACTGGAGCATTTTATTCAATCTAGAGCTCCAAAAATTCATCCAAAAATATTATAAAATTCCTCATATTCTAGAGAAAATCTGTGAATTTTCTCAGGTCATAACTCAACCTGTTGCCCCACTCAAAAATCATTCTTTAAAATGCCCTTTTTCAGCACAACTGGCTTTTAAGTATTCTTAAAGCCATTTTGCTGGTCTTCTGGGGATGAGACTAATTTTATAATTTTCTATAGTCTCTTAGATCATACATCCCCATTTTGCCATAATTTTATGAGGTTTCCTTATGACTCAAACAATTAAATCTACCACTACATCTCAAATTGAGCCATAAACTTATAAATTCCTTTTAAGTTACCTCAGGGGTATTTTCATCATCTCTCTTCACAAAAGAGCCTTAGAATATTATTTTCCATTTTCTGGGATTTTCTTAGAATTTTCTAAGTACTTTCCATTTTTACCCCTGATGGCCGTAACTTTCTGAATTTACGGTTTTACCCCTGCTTAGGCTCAACCTCATAAAACCATCTCTTTGAGGCTTCTAACTTAACCTTTGGTCTGTATCTAGCCTCTTTTCTCTTTCTGGGCCTTTGAGACTTTACTGAAGCCTCTAACTTTGATTACCCTTTAGCCCCTTAAAACTTTCACTTTGCAGTTTAGTCCCTGAAACTGCTTTAACTTCCTTTCTCATCTTTAAGACCTCTACAAAAAAGGGGCCTAGTAGCCTATCTCATTCAGGCTATTTCTGATACTTCTAGGCCTAAAAAATCGGGATGTTACACTCCCATTGTATTCAAAATGGAAAATGGTATAGGATAAACCTAAAGAATAAAAGTTGGAAGCATTAAAGCTAAAGGTGTAATTTTTAGAAAATAAACCCTTTTGGTTCAGCCAAGCTGAAACTGGAAGAAGGAATTTTATTTTGTTAAATCCAAGTAGATATTTGGAATCTACATAAAAAATCATGTAGGAATAAGCCAAGAGGGAATTTTTAGGGTTAAGGGAATAAACTCTAAAAATTCTAAGAGCAAAGATAGAAGCTTTAAGGGGTTTAGGAGTTACTTAAATTATGTTGTTAATTTATATAGAACGATTGGTAGCCTTGCTGCCCTTTTTTGGTTTATCACGATTAGGGTTTGTTAATTATGGAGAAGAGAAAGAACGTCGAAGAATCAAAGAGCATTGGACTAAGGTAGTAAGATTTAATTAACCTCAATGTTGAGTGTTGCAATGATTGCTATGCAATTTCATGTGCTATTATATGGTTGAGCAAAATGATGATGATGATGATGATTATGTAGCCATACTCCTTGCTTTATGTGCCTTGGCTATGGCATGTTAGAGTGCTACATGTATGAGATAAAGTAGTTCCCTATTAATAGTAAAAGATTGGAATGCTTGTAATTGATGCATGTTAATGTTTTGACTGATTGATCTTGCTCCTGGGATTTCATTGAAATCTCATCACCCATATGTAACCTAATATTTTAGGGACTGAATCATCAAAACAGAGGCTGCAAATCCAAGGATAAATATGGTGATGAACCATGAGGAAACATTTATATTTGGTTATGCATAAGTATGTATGGTTGGTGCTGTAATATCTAAGCAGGAAGCCAAATTAGAGCCAAAATTTGGTATGCTTAAATTTCACATCATGAGCTTCAAATTGATATGTAGCACGTTAAAAATGGCTAACTACACAATTTTTAATGATTTTTCAAAGTTAAGGTTCAGAATCTGAAAAAAGAGGTTTTACCAAAAGGATAGAGGTGACTTTCATAAAAATCTGACACTTTTTCAAATAGAATTTAAACACAAGATTATTTTTTATTAAAATAGAATTCCGAGAGATTTTTATAGAATTTTGAACCACTCCATTTTGATTTTTTTATATTAAGTTATGAATTTTCAAAGTTGGGCCAAAAAAACTAGATTTTTACCCAATGAACAGTAAAAATCTGAAAATCAGCATTTTTTGTGATAAAATTGAGCCCAAGACCATCCAATGTGGTCCAAAATGATTTTGATTAAACTCTAAGTGGATTCAATAGTAAGGTGTAACATTTTTTATATCAGACCGGTGGTTCTGGCATAGGATAGAATGCTCTGCTTGAGTTTATGCATTAGATATCAGGGTTGGTTGAGGAGAAACTGACAAACCTTTGTAGGAGTTGAGATGGAAAACACAATGGATTGGGATGCTAGATCTGAGAAGTCAGTCAATAATTGGGATGTTAACATGACCAATCTCACAAAAGAGGATTCGGTGGGATGGACTATGGAGACTGCTAGACCAAGATACTCGACAAAGGGGTCCAACAATTATCCAAAGCATTAGGCTAACCTTTTAGGGGTTACTGTTGAGGATTTAATGAACCTTCCTAGACCCAGTAAATTGGTGGATCCAATAACTGGTTGTATTAGGAACCAGTGGACCCTGGTTTTTACATTCAGTCTTGTAGACAGCTTATTACCCCAAGTGTACACCTAAGCGACATCCCTAAAACTTGTACCAAGCTAAGGATACCCTCGACACCTATAGTACCTATCCCTATTCTGACAGAGCCTAAGATCCATAGTCAGGATCAGCTGAGAGAGAAGTTGGAATTCTTGGGTCGACATATCAAGAAAGATAAGGATCAGTAAGACCCAAACATTTATCTAGATTACTTTCAAGGAGTAAAGGTGTTATATCAGACTCATGGACCAGGTAACCCTTATCTAGACACCAAAGACTAGGTCTATACAATGATGGCCATGCTCCCATATTTACCCTTATGGGTATATGAGTTTTGTCGCCTGGACCAGATAGTGGGTTTAGGTGTTGAGGATTATATCCAGTGCCTTGAAAACTTTGTCAAGATTCATTACTTTTAGATAGTTAGGACATGTTTTGGTACAGCTAACAATAGTAGGTTAAGCTGGAGATGCTTGGTTATTATGTTGTTCGCTTTTCATATGCATGTTCCAAACTTGCTGCTTTGGTTGATAAGTATTGTATGTTGAATGTTTTCGTAAATGAAATCTGAGCATGATGTTTACTTCTTATTCCTCTATTATACTATCCAAGTAGTTAAATATGATGGTTAAAACTTGATGAAACCCTTCGCCGGAGAGACCCCAGTTAAAGACGTAAGGGTCCCTCCCGACCCATTACAAATAATTCTAGATCGTCTCGAGCAACATCAAAAGACCATCAAAGAGATGAGGGTAGCACAGGCTTACTGGGAACAAGAGAGGGACATTGCGATAGTTGCAAGGGTGGCAGCGGTAATGGCTAAGCTCGACAAGAGGCAACTAGAGGAAGAAAACTAAGCAGCACAAGTAACAAAACCATTGCTAGATTGGCAACGCCAGCGGTAGACCCCGATAGTATCCAGTAATGGATGGCATGTTTCTGTAAACACAACCCGCTATCATTCGATGGAGTATTTAACGTCCAAGTAGTAGAAGACTGGATTACTTGCTTGGAGAAGATCTTTGAAGTGTTAAACTGTCTGATGGAGTGGAAAGCCCATATGGCAATTTACAAGTTAGAGAAAGATGCCCACTACTGGTGGAAGAATACTGAACTTATTCTAGATGCTCAGAATATGAGGGTAACATGGGAAGTGTTCCCGGAGCACTTCCATGAAAAATATTTTCTGAGGTCAGTTAGGGATGAAAGAGAAGCAGAATTCCTAACCCAAAAGTAGAAGGACAATGAGCCATTTGACGAGTATTTAGCTAAGTTTATCCATCTCTCCCACTACTCCAGTTTCATGCGTTATTGAGGTGATGAGAGGTGGATGACGGGAAAAATAGTCAGAGGACCGAAGCAATCTTTAAAGGAGATGATTGCTCCTAGGCAGTTCGAGCATTTCAACAAGGTAGTTAAGGCTGTCAAATTACAGAGAATAGCCTGAACCATCATCTAATGGTTAAGTTTACTCCCAAGTTGGAGAAGGGAGATCAGGGTGGCACCTCTTGTAATGTGAATGGGAAGAGGAAGAGACTATAGGATAACCGAAAGAGTACAAAGGGAGATAAGCCCTCATATGGCAAGGAATGCCCAACCTGCGGCAAGAATCACAGTGATAGACTATGTATGGCCAGGCAAAATGTTTGCTACACTTATGGCAAGCCCGGACACTCCTTGAGAGAATGTCCACAGAATATAGAAAGGGCAAGGCTGTATACCCAAGAACGAGTATTTGCCCTTACAAGGGTAGAAACCCAAAAGTCTCCAAAAATGATCCAAGGTACGATCATTATTAACAACTCCCCAGTGATTGTAATGTTTAATTTGGGTGCTAGTCATTTTCTTGTCTCCTGTGTTGTTCCAAAAGACTTGGCTTGGCTATGAACATGTTGCCTTATAACATGCATGTGCCTACACCAATACACTCTGGGATAGTACATTTGATATGTATGTCTTTCATGAAATTGATGTGGTAATTGGATTGAATTGGTTATTGTCCCATAATGCCAAGGACAAAATCTTGATCCTACTCCCAAGAGAAATAGAGTTAAATCTGAAAGTTAAGTTAAACTTTGTAATGGAAGCCCAGACAGGCAATGGTACGATAAATAAAGCTAAGTAAGACTAGCAAAGGTTAAGAGAAAAATGTGTTTTATCATGAGGAACCAAGAGAATTAGTGGTGATGAACAAATATAGAGTGAATTACCAGAGGAGGTGGTAACTTTCATCGCTACAATAAGAATTTTGGTCACGACGAATGAACACAATAACTCTCAGATGTTGAGATGGTAGCTCCGCAAGTCACAACAACTCTTAGAGGTCACAAAGAGTAAGATTAGTAAAGGTCAGAAAGAAAGGGGTAGCCACTATTTAGAGTTATCAGATTCCCCTAAAAAAGGAAGAGTAATGATGAGGAGTTGAACAAGATGGTTAGGCGTTGAGTCTATGCACCACTAAGAAGGTGTAGTGGCAACCTAAACTGGACAAACTCTTACAACCTCGTTACGGTTAGGGCACCATGATAAAATAGCTATCTCAAGTCCTAGAATAGATGAATAGGGACTTTGAAATAGAGAAATCAAGATGAAAAGCCCTAGTGAAATGTCTCAAGGATCAAGAAGAAGAGGACGAGATAGATAGCTATGTGGGGAACTGGCTCAGAGATACTCAATTACTTGGGGTTTAGGTTGAGAGGCACCCTTTTCAGGGAAAAAGGTCTTGGCCAGAAGTCTTCCTAGAGAAAGTGGGAATCGATCCTCTGAGTTACAATTGATGTTGCTCAAGAGGGAGCAAGATGCCCTATCCGAGTAGAAAAAGAAAGTAACCGAGGCAAGGGAAGCGGAGTTGACCTTACCCAATGGAAGCATGACTAGCCAAGAACAAAGCTAGGCTCAGATGTATCTGAGCTTAGCAGAGTACTAGAGCAAACAAAAAAAAGAAAGAAAGAAAAGAAGAACCTCATAAGTCCTCTACCTATGACTCCTAAAATCAGCTACAAACATAAAAAGAGGCTTCCCTTGTAGGGACAAGATGTCTAGATGACACGCTACAGGCATAGCAACTAGTAAGAGCTTGCACTCCTTGCATTAAAGACCAGGCATTATGCATAACAGAGTATGCTCATACTGAAAGATAAAGTAAAGGAAAGAGAAGTTGCATAAGTCCCCTCTCTATACCATTCTGAAATAGTAAGAGACAATAAGAGCAGCTAGAGAAATAAGAGAACTCCTAAGGCAGATTGGCTTAGGCACTTAAAGAGACAAATAGGTGGCCTGGGGAATTATCATGAGGCCTAAGAGAATGGTATTGGTTCTTGGATCAATCCAGGGAAATTATCAGTTAGATGACTAACTAAGAGGAGGTGACTTTACTTAGTCCTATGGTCAAAGTCTCCTAGAGATCTTAATATGGTTCAGATAGATGATAGTGTTCCAGGGTCACCATGGATCCTGAAGAGGCTTACGATAGAGCACAGTAGCTCCCGAAGTTGCAGTAGACTGAGCCTAAGGGAAAGTAGTTGAGCCATCAGAGTAAGAGTACAGTACTTCTTTGGGAAGATGAAAACCAAGGATGAGTTTAAGACACAGAAACCTCCATCAGTGGTAAACTAGCACAGAGAGACTACCCATGACTTCCTTCCAGATAACTTTATCATTGATTAGCCTGAGCCCAATTTCCTTTCGATTAATAGAGGAATGCCAAAGTTAGAAGAATTAGAGCCATAAGACCTGAAAAGGAGACATTTAGGCTAGCTTTAGATACAAGAAGAACCCATGTGATACAGAGATAGACTGAGTATTGATAGGCAGATCCTTAAGATAAGCTGAGAGACAAGAATGTAAGCCAAAAAGGCCCGACTAAAGATAGATCAAGAAAGGGTCTAAGACAGCAAAGTACCAGAGTTGAGCCTATCAGAATTAGTGCCTCAAATTCCCGTCAGCACTGTTCAGTTAAGCATGCCAGGGTAAGAGTAGCCGGGGATAGGTAACCTCTAGGAAGTAATGTAAGAGGGTACAAAAGCCAGAAATGTTAGCCATTTTGACAAGAATGCACTAAGTCCAACAGATAATGGAAGATGAAAGTTAAGGAAGCTGTTAAGCTACCGAGTGTCCTAAACAGTATGGTTTCAGACTAAGACCTGAGATTTACTCAAAGTTTGAAAGTCCTTACAGAAAGAAATGGACACTATTCTTAGATTCAATACAACCTACTATCATGAGACAGATAGGCAAGCACAGAGAATGATATAGATGTTAGAAGATATGCTATATGCATATGTGCTTGATTTCGACGGTAACTCGGATATGTACTTACTATTAGCCGAATTCATTTAAGATGATAGTTTCCATACAAGTATTTGAATGGCATCATACAAAGCATTCTTTGGGAGAAAGTGCAGATCTCCCTCGTGCTGGATAGAGCTTAATGAAAGAAGTAAGTATGGTTCTAATATAGTAAATTAGACTTCCCAATAGACTAAAGTTATTCATTAAAGACTTCTAACAGCTCAAAGTAGATAGAAGAGCTACCCAGACACTAAAGGAGACCGTTAGAGTTTGAGGTTGGTAATCAAAGTGTAACCAACAACTAAAGTCAATCGATTCCTGAAGACTAAGAAGCTAAGTTTGAGGTACGATGGACCGTTTCAAATTTTGACCAAAGTTGGACCAGTAGCTTACAAGTTAGCCCTTTCCCTGAATTTGAGTCAGATTCATGATGTCTTCCATGACTCCTAATTACAGAAGTACCATCCAGGCCTAACACATGTCATAAGCTATGATGACATTGTACTCCAAGACAACCTACCTTTTGAGGTCAGACCAGAGCTAATCATGGATCAAAAAGTCAAGCAGCTAAGAAACAAGCAAATTCCGCTGGTTGAGGTTGTCTAGAAAGGTCTTACACTAGAAGAAGTTATGTAGGAGATGTAGACAAAGATAAAGGAGAAGTATCCTAAACTTTTCCAATAAGATACGCCTTAAATTTCGAGGACAAAATTTATTTAGGGGGAGAGAAATGTCACATCCAGCAGTAGGGTAATTAGGAATAAGGAATATTCCTAAATAATTAAGGATAAAAAATGTCACACTTACTATTGGATCCACTTAGAATTTGATTAAAACTACTTTAGACCACATTGGATGGTCTTGGACTCAGTTTTCACCTTAAAAACACTAAATTTCAGATTTTTACTGTTCATCGGGTAAAAATCTAGTTTTCTATCCCAACTTTAAAAATCCATAACTTATTCCACAAAATTCCAAACGGGGTGGTTCAAAATTCTACTTAAAGCTATTTAAGTCCTTTTTCAAGAAAAAATAATCTCATGATCCAATTCCTTATGAAAAAGCATCAGGTTTTTGTGAAATGCAACACTATCCATTTGCCAAAAACCCTTTTTCCCATATTCTGACCTTTAACTTTGAAAAATCATTATAAATCGTATACTTAGTCATGTTTAACGTATTAGATATCAAATTGAAGCTCAGGATGTTATCTTCTATCATACCAAATTTTGTGATTAAACATGTCCGGGAGCATAATCAAAAAGTCACATGAACATGGCAGTGTCAGTGTGCTTACAGCACTATTAGCTTAATATATACATAACCAAAAAGGGTCCATGAATTTTATTGCAAGACACCATACTTTAGTCTCCAATCTGTAGCTTGCTCATAGGAGTTTCAGGCCCTAAAATGTTAGATTATATTTGGGGGATGAGATTTTAAGAAATCCCAGTAGCAAGATCAATCAACCAAACATTAACATGCATCATTATAAAGCATTTCAACATTAGCTATCATAGGAGAACTAATCTTTTATAAATAAGCAACCTTAACATGCAAGGTCATGGCAACAAATGCAAGGAGCAACCATGTCACAACATCATAGTTCAACCATATAATAGCAAGCATACATGCCATAAATAACAATGCAAAGTTAACATTAATGGCTAATTAGATCCCACAACCTTGATCCAATGCTTTTTGTTTTTCTTGTTGTTCCTTCTTGCTTCCACAAGTGCCAAACCCTAACATGGAAATCCACAAAAAAGGTAGCAATAATCATCAACCATTCCTCATAAAATCAATAGCATAACTCAAGTAACTCCTAAGCCCCTTAAAGCTTTCATCTTTGTTCTTGAATTTTTAGAGTTAGTTTCCATAAAACCTAAAAATTCCCTCTTGACTCAACCCCACATGATTTTTCATGTAAATTCCAAATATCTACTTGGATTTAACAAAATAAATTTCCTTCCTTCAGTTTCAGTTTGGCCGAACCCTTAGGGTTTAAAACTCAAAAATTGCAACTTTGCTTCTATGGCTTCCAACACTTGTTCTTTAGGTTTACCCTTCACTATTTTTTACTTTGAACACAATGGAAGCCTCAAAAATTTGAAAAACATATCCTAGGATTTAGATCTTGCTTTGGCCGAAAATAACACTCAAGGAAATAACCATGAAAAATGCTTCAAAACCAACTATAATCACTTGCAAACACTAGGATCTACTTGTGTTGTTGTGTCTTAGCAAGTGTGATGAACAAAACTCCCTTCCTTTTTTATTATTCAGTTTGGCCAACCATTAGAGAGAGAGGAAACATATTTTTCAACCATAAAAGAGAAGGAAAACAAGGCAAGAACACATCTAGAACTAAGAACTCACCTTGAATCCTTGATTGAATGACTAAAGTTGATAGCTTTTCCTTGGTTCTCCTTCAAGCTCTCTCTTTTTCCCCTTTTTTCTTGCTTGACCGAAACTTGGATCAGATTTAGGGAAGGAGAAGCTCATTCAATGCACACAAAATATCCCATCTACCATCATTAATGAGGAGCCAAGTGTCAAGTGCCTACTTAGTCTTGCATTTTCCCTTTAATTAACTTAATGACAATTGAAATTAATTTCAAAAGTCAAGATCCTCTCCATTGGTAGCTTGACACTTGGAAAGCTTTAATTACCATCCATTAGAGGCTTGACACATGGCTAAGTGTGAACCATTTGAATTGCAAGACTCTAGTCTTGCTTTATCGGTGCACTTTTACTCCGGGTTTAACTTCTTTTCTATAATTACAGTACTCTAGCCTCTGTAATTATTTTCTGTCAGATCCATAAATTATACTCCTCATTTTTATCTTTCCAATTTTCCCTCTTTGTCTCAAATTTAATTTTCCAATAATTAAATAAAAAGGAAAACTAATTTCCTTCTCTTTATTGATTTTTCCACTTTTCAAAAGAATTGGGAAAAATCTTGGACACTTGAGGGTCTTATTTTAATTCCATAATCTCTTATAATTCCTTGGGATATCATAGAAATTTTCTTGGAATTTTATTCCCTTTAAATATATTTATTTGGAATTTTCCAAATAAAGACCCTAAATTGGCTTAAATTGCCCTTAAATTCCTTTGTAATCTCTCTAGGGGCAGTTTGGTCATAAAGCCAATTTTAAAATCCCATATAATTCTCAAGGAACATTTTCCTTATTTTTTCTTTAATTTTCTAAGGCTTGGAAATATTTTTCCATAATTATTCTTGACCAATTTTTCTTAATTAGTCAAACTTTTCATAATTGGCTTGAAAATATTATAATAATTATTTCCTACCAAAATTCTTCTACTTCTCCTTGTCATTTTTGGCCTTTAAATATGTAGAAATATCCTTATTCCTAATTGCCATATTACTGGATGTGACAAAAATGAAAGGAATAGAAGAATTTTGGTGGAAAATGATTATTATGATTTTCCAAGCTAATTATGAAAATTTGGCTAATTAAGGAAAAAAGGCCAAAAATAATTATGAAAAAATATTTTCAAGTCTTGGAAAATTAAAAAAATAAGGATAATATCCTTTGAGAATTATATGGGATTATAAAATTATTTTTATGAGCAAATTACCCTTAGAGAAATTACGAAGGAATTTAAGGGTGATTTAGGCTAATTTAAGGCTTTTTATTTGAAAAATTCCAAATAAATATTTCCAAGGAGAATAAAATCCTAAGAAAATTCTTATGATGTCCCAAGAAATTATAAGAAATTATGGGATTAAAAAGAGGCCATCAAATATCCAAGATTTTTCTAATTCCTTTGAAAAGTGGAAAAATCAATAAAGAGAAGGAAATTAGTTTTCCTTTTTAGTTAATTAATGGAAAATTGAGTTTGAGACAAAGAGGGCAATTTAAAAAGATAAAAATGAGGAGAATAAATTATGGATCTGACAGAAAATAATTACAGAGGCCAGAATACTGTAATTATAGAAAAGGAATTAAACCCAGAGTCAAAGTGCACCGATAAAGCAAGGCTAGAGTCTTGCAATTCAAATAGCTCATATTTAGCCATATGTCAAGCCCCTAATGGAGAGGATTTGAATTTTCCAAGTGTCAGTCCTCAAATGGAGAGGATTTTGACTTTTGGTAATTAATTTCATTTGGATTTAGTTAATTATGAAAGAGAAAGCAAGAGTAAAGGGGGTAATAACACTTGGCTTTTCATTTATGATGGTGTTTGGGATATTTTGGTGTATTAATTGAGCTCTTCCTTCCCCCTAAATCAGATCACTAATTTGGCCAAGGAAGAAACAAGAGGGAAAGGAGAGTGCTTCAAGTGGAATCAAGGAGAAAGCTATCATCTTTGATCATCGAAGCAAGGTTTAAGGTTAGTTTTTGGTTCTAAGTTATGCCTTGCTTTGTTTACTTGAGTTGTATGGCTAGAAATTTATGGTTTTCCCCTTCTTCTTGTGCTGGCCGAAATGTATATATGGTAGGGGAAGAAGTTTTGTTGGTCTAACTTGCGAGAACACTTCAAAGCATGATAGATCCTAGTGGTTACAGGTAGGATGATTTTGAAGTGTTTTTTGTGTTGTGTTGCATGAGGACCATTTCGGCCAAACCAAGAACTGGACCCTAGGATGAGTTTTTCAATGTTTTGATGCTTCCATTGTGTTCAAAATAGAAAATGGTGTAGGATAAACTTAAAGAACAAAGGTTGGAAGCATTAAAGCTAAAGCTGTAATTTTTAGAAAATAAACCCTTTTGGTTCGGCCAAGCTGAAATTGGAAGAAGGAATCTTCTTTTGTTAAATCCAAGTAGATATTTGGAATCTACATGAAAAATCATGTAGGAATGAGCCAAGAGGAAACTTTTAGGTTAAGGGAATAAACTTTAAAAATTCTAAGAACAAAGACGGAAGCTTCAAGGGGTTTAGGAGTTACTTGAATTATGTTGTTAATTTATATGGAATGGTTGGTAACCTTGCTACCCTTTTTTGGTTTATCATGATTAGGGTTTGTTGATTGTGGAGAAAAGAAAGAAGGTCAAAGAATCAAAGAGCATTGGACTAAGGTAGTAAGATTTAATTAACCTTAATGTTGAGTGTTGTATTGATTGCTATGTAATTTCATGTGCTATTATGTGATTGAGCTAAATTATAATGATGATGATTGTGTAGCCATACTCCTTGCTTTATGTGATCTTGCTACTGGGATTTTATTGAAATCTCATCACCCATACGTAACCTAATATTTAGGGACTGAATCATCAAAAGGGAGGCTGCAAATCCAAGGATAACTATGGTGATGAACCATGAGGAAACATTTATATTTGGTTATGTATAAGTATGTATGGTTGGTGCTCTAATCCCTAAGCAGGACACCAAATTAGAGCCACGTTTTGTTAAGTTCTTGAATGAATTTCTTCACGAAATTTGGTATGCTTAAAGTTCATGTTATGAGCTTCAAATCAATATACAACACATTAAAAATGGCCAAATACACGATTTTTAATAATTTTTCAAATTTAAGGTTCAGAATCTGGAAAAAGAGTTTTTACCAAAAGGATAGAGGTGACTTTTACAAAAACCTGACACTTTTTCAAATGAAATTGTTCACAAGATTATTTTTTCTTGAAAGAAAATTCAGAGAGCTTTTTATAGAATTTTAAACCACTTTATTTTGATTTTTCTAGATTAAGTTATGAATTTCCAAAATTGGGCCAGAAAAACTAGATTTTTACCCGATGAACAGTGAAAATCTGAAAATCAGCATTTTTGGAATAAAATTGAGCCCAAGACCATCCAATATGGTCCAAAATGGTTTTGATTAAACCCTAAGTGGATCAGATAGTAAGGTGTAACAATATGTGTGTGTAATATTATAAAAGTAAAGAGCATAACATGTTATAGAAGTTCCACATCAACCAAATACTAAAATGAGGGAGCTCTAGGGGCCTATATATAAGAGGTGGTAGGTAGGGTTAAAAATAAGCCACACAATTTTCACACGCATCTGAGGCGTTATCAGAAAAGTGCTGGTTTTAAGTTTGTAAACCATTAGATTGGGCTGAAATTTTGCCAGCCTATTTGTTATATCCAACCCATCAATTTCAACAGTTGGATTGTTGATCTAATCTTTGAGATATGAGTTATTAGACATGTTTTGAACTTGGTTTTTCAAATTTTGTAGATAAAATCCTATATAGTAAATTGTTGTTTTTAAATTTGTTCACCATTAGATTGAGCCACAATTTGGAGAATAGAATTATGATAGATAAGAAATTAAATTCAACAGTCAGATCAATAATTAGACTTCTATAGTGAGAGTAACTTAACTCATGTTAGATCCATTTGTTTGAATTTTTCGAGGATAGAACATAGGCTATAAATTGAAAGTTTTCCACCTAGGTTGTGACTTGGGTGATTCTAATGATAATATTTAATAATTAAAGGATAACCTGTGTTAGAAGAATCTAAGAATTGAATCTAAATCCTCATATATATATATATATATATATATTTATATATGTTCTTTTTCCAAACCTTAGAAAAAGCCTTTCAAGCTAGAATTCTGAGTAATAGTTGAAGGTCTTAGAGGGGAAGTTAGAGGCTAGAACTTTGTGAGTAGTTTGCTCTACTATAGTAGAGATAACATTTTAATTTCATTTATAGATATAAATCCTATCGTGGCATTTTTCGAGTCTAGGCATTGGTTGTAATTGACTATTAGCTCGGAGACCAGGAAACTAAATTTTTATTTCTTGCATGCTTTGGTATGAGTTTAGCGAATGGTTTTAAAACCAATCTTTGTATACGTATATTATCTTTTGTATGAATTGTCTCGTCAGATGCTATTTTGAAAAGGGTTGAAATAATTTGTGTTGTTAGAAATTAATGATTATGACTATGAGGTATTATTCTAGGATTTGGTTGATTATACATATAAATGGATTATATTATGAACCTTATGCATCTGGTTTGGTTAGGGGGAGAAGACATTTGGAGTATGCAGATATGTACATGTCACATAATATTGGCCTCTATACGGAGCTCTATGGTTGGCTGCGATTATTATCCTACTAGTTCTTCAGGGATTATGACACCCTACTAGTTTTTTGATGGGGGGAACCCATGGTCCACCAAGTGCTCTATAGTCTTTGGCTGACTCACATCATTTGTGTAGTGAGCTTATGAGAATAGCTAATCAAATGGAAAGAAATAAGTCCATGGGTCTAGTCAGCAAAAATAAGGACGATATAAGGGGGGATTTGGGCTCATGGATTGCATATGACATGAAATCTTCATTGATATTTATATCTTTTTAATAAATAAAAAGTATGTTATCTCTTATGATATTATCAGCTACATGAGACCGAAAAAAATATCTTATTTATATGGTTATTGTGAGTTGAACTATTAAATAAATGTCTATTGACTATTATTAACTCTGTGTATGCCACCGGACACCTCGCTACCCTATGCTAGTGTGTGTGATAGGTAAGGATTTAGTTATTGAGATGTTGCCTCACCCCCTGTTGTCTAATATTTTTTTAGGCAAAAGCTTTAGAAGAGGGACATCAGGGAATACTCATGAGGAGTAATGCTACAATAGCAACTTGTAGCGCCTCTTTAATCTATGAGTTATGTTGATTCCTATATATTGCTAACCTAGGACAGTCTGTGTTTAATTGATTCATGAACTATCATGTTTTTGTGTCCTTTTATTTGTTCTATTGTGGTATGCATGTTGTAAAAACTCTTACCCTCAAACATTATCAACTCGTTAATAATTACAATCTCGTCATAAAATTACTATTATGGTAGAAAAGGAAAACTGTTATACAAGCTACCATAGTAGAAAAGAAACCTTGTAAACCATTTTCAGAAATGACAATTAAACTACAGGCAAGAACCCAAACAAATTACATGCAACCAAAGATCATTCATTCATCAATTGATCAATTCATTCCATTGGGCCTCTGAGTCTTAGGGGCAGGTAACAAAGGATATCATACATAAGCCCCTCCAACTATTCACATGAACATAAATTCAGAATTTTATACAATAATAAGAATGGCCTCCGGCCAACAAAAATAAGGAGATGACACTTTCACTAGTTGACAATAAGGCCATAGAATCAAAATATTTCAAAAAGACCCTAAATATGGTAATATACACTGGTCATACATATACCACAGGCTAGAGGCATTACAGCTTAACCAAGCTCAAGCCTCCGTGTCCCTCCCCGAAGATGTACACCTAGAACCTTTACCTGAAAACAATATAACCACGGGGTGAGACAGAAGTCCCACTAATCAACATTCCAATGCAGAGCACCGGCGAATAGGTGCTCGTGAGGTGTCAAGTGGAGACAGTTACATGTAAAACTGTAAGTGATAGCCACAAAGAAACATGCAAGTGTAATGATGCAACCCATTAACATATCCCTCACTTTGGGGGATTTCAAAGAGCTAAACCCGGCCTATCCCTCATTGTGGGGGGACGTAAGGATCCACAAAGGCCTATCCCTCACTATGGGGGACGTAAAGAGCCAACCATCATGCATTAATAGAGGCCTTACCACGTGGTAGTAACAATGCAATCTCTCACCAATCCCAACACATGCATCATGCTCAAACATCTTTACCGAAGAGTAAATATACCATTTCACAAGTAATTTCAATCAGTGGCATATCTTTCAGATAATTCCCAATGCATTCAGTATTGTACAACAACCCCACAAGACAACTCTCCCTTTTTTATATACAAAAATATATTTAGAACACCAGTTATTACTCGACACACAAAACATAAATCCATTCACAGTACTATAACAGCATGTACAAAGGATTGGAAAGTGGTTACCTCTCGCTAGAGCAAGGAATAACAAAAACACCACGATGCCCCGTGCACCAACAAATATTCACAACAGGTCTACACAAGCACACAAGCACACAACCACCATGTACTAGCTTTCAAACTAATAAAATGGTCAACACAACACTTGGGGACTCAAAATTCTTAGCCTCAACTAACCTCTACCCATCTCACAAGGGCCAAAAATCATCACAATAACACTCCAAAACCACAAGAGACCATTAATACTCCAGCTTCCCTTCCAAAACCTCAATTGAGTTTAGAAGCTCAAATCCCACTCTATAAATTCATCACCCAAACATCCAATAGAACAAAATCAAGTCCTACTAACATTCTAAACTGATTAAACATCCAATTTAACCTTCCTTAATATAATCCAATTCACAAAACTCAATTTCAACCACTACATTATCATCCTCAATCATAAACCTCCATTTTCACAAATCCCAAATTACCAAAACTTCCAAATCTCCAAATTCAAGAAAACTACACCAATTAAATACTTAGACTAGCCTATAGCAATCATTTAAACTCAAAACAATCAGTCAAAAACCTCAATTCCACCAGAAAATAGAAAACTCCAGGGTTTCACCATAAATCCTCAAAAATTCCAAGAAAGAAAGTAGATTAGAGGTCAGATTTACTTACTTGAGGTATTGGACCCTTAGAAACACCTTCTTCAAGCCAAAACACAAAAGCCCTAGCAGAGCCTCTCTCTCTTCCTTCAGATTTTCTAATTTTCGCATATCAGATCCCTTCTCCAGATTTAAAGACGTGACATTTTCATCGCGGTGAACCCAATAATTGGTCACAACTAGCTAATTCCCGAGAGGGAATTTCTAATTGAGACCCAAGTTCATCATGGCCAAAAACCTATTTTGTCGCAGTGATAACTCTTTCCCGAGAAGAACTCTTACTCACCTAACACCTTTTGTCGTGACTCCCCCTTAACTTAGTCATGATGAAAACCTATTCCCGAAAGGAAGCTCTCTTAAAGCTCTCTGCTTGCTGTGGCGAATAGATCCTAAGAGGGATTTGTTTACTTGCTCCTCCAACGCACTTTGATCCCAAACTAGACACCAAGATTCAAGTTTAAACACCAATTATCCTCAAAGATTAGGGTTAAAGGGCTATTAAAACTCAGGACGTTACACACGTTAGTAGTTAATCAGAGGCCTAGGATCGCATGTGATCTCTTTATTATGAATTTATTATAAAATGTGAATTAAGACTTAATTCTTACTATTTCGATTTATAAGCTATATAATATGTTGTTTTCTAACCATATTGGATAACATTGATCCTTTCTTATATGGTTTGTATTTAAATGAGTTAAGGAAAGTTTTTTTTTATTTATGATAGGGTATATGACTGGGTGCTATTCTTTTCTGTTACGGACAACATTATTATATGGTAAGTTAGTTTATATGATTGTGATAGATTTAAGTTTATGGCTAACATGATTTGATTATAAAAGGAAAAAAATTATTTGTTGAAGTTACTCTAAAAAGGTTAAGTTTATCGGTTTATTTAGGAAGGTTGTTTCAAGATGTGACACTTAACTCCCGAGATTTTATTAGAGTCTCTATAATCCTCCTACCTCAACCCTCGCAAATTTTTACTTTGCAATTTAGTCCTTGAGAATCCTCTTATTCTTTTGAGGAACTTATGGAACTCCTGCCAATTCGGATCGAGTAGTCTGCTCATTTTTTATTGTTTTGGGTACTTCTAGGTCTAAAAATTCAAGATGTGAGACGCTTGACATTTAATTTTTCCCTCCACTAAACATTAAATGGAGTTGTGAATTCCCATAAAGCTCTTTCAAATTGCCTAATATATAACAAGATAAATACAAGTGTCTAAGTATGAATGAAACAGCTAAAATAAGACAATTTAACATGGTTTTGGGCCAAAACCAAACCATGGTTTTGTAAGAAGCATTTTGAATCTGCTTCTGAAAAAAAAAAATAGGAGTGTCAGCTGGTTTTAGGGAGAAGTATTTTGACCAGACACATATACCCCTTCGGTCCTTCACTGTTCAGAGGTAGTATATTGTTTTTTTTTTTTTACCAGAACAGAGATAGTATGTTGTTATTTATTGTTTTTTCCTTTTTTTTATTCCCTTCTTTTCTATTTACAAAAAATTATTCATCTTTTTCAAAAATATTTTTAGTCTTATATTTTATATTAAAGACGAGAGGTAGTTTGTTATAAAAACCAGTTATGAAAAAATGTTATAGAATTTCATGTTTAAAATCTTTAAAGCAAATTAACATTTTTCTGTTAGGAAAAAATAATCATTTTTCTATAAAAGTATTTAATCTTATAATTTATAAATATATATACACATATTAATTGTTTATTAATTATATTATCTTATATATTATTAATTATGTTAGTAAAACTTATTTTATTAACAATTTTATTCCTTTAAATTAAAATATATTATAAAATCTATTCCTTATATAATTATCATATTAACTTATACTCTTTTTAGTAATTTGCACATGTAAAAAGTGCTTCTGGTAACAACTATCTAAATAATCTCACTTCTCAGAATCACCTTTTCACAAAATCTATTTTCCAGAAGCTATTCTCCAAACTATATTTGGTTTCATCCAAACATCCCCTAACTCTCATTCTACTTGCACTTTTTTGGGGAAAAAAAATTAAAAAACCCTTTCAACATATGAAACGAAGTGTTGCCTGTTTTTTCTCCTCTAGCATATGAGCCCAATTACACTTGCACCAGGGAAACACCACAAAATATTTGAAAATTGTCAATAAATTTAAAAATATAAAAATGTTAAAAATTAACTGCAGATTACTAATAATGATAATAATAAGAACAACACCAATAATAACATTTAATTTTGAAACACAAAAATATTCCGTTAAATTAAAGGGGTACACTACCCACATTTGCAACCGGCACCAAATCTATTTTGTATTACTTATTACTTATATAATAGCGGAGTCATTAACAAGTTTGAGTGTGACACCTGGCATTTGTCGAGCAATTATACAGTTGTGCAACCAGAAGTGGGCACGTGGTTCTTAACCTATGCTATTTTTCATCCTTAAAGTGATTGTTTTGAATTTTATACAGAAAAGGCAAAATTCATACCAAAAAGTAATTATCCCCACTATATGTCCATTCAATACACAAAACTTGGACCACTCTTAATATTCATATAAATTAGATTCCTTATACAATCTTGCATTCATGGAAAATTTCCACACTTAGAATTATAGTGACTATATGTATAGGACAACATTTCATTAATTTGTTATAATTATATACTCCTTAAGTGTAAGAAAATGGGCCAGTCCACCCTTGGTGGATTGGACCCAAGCCCATTATCATTTGGGGTCCTGATGTAAATAACAAGACTTGTGGGTCTTAAAGTGCAATTTTTTCCATCTTACATAAATTTGCCAAAAGCAGGAACAGTTATGACAAGGGAAGCGGTTTTCTTTTTTGAAAATATGCATGGGATAAGTTAACCGTAGCATCAGTTTTTCATGGACACGTTCGGTTTTCGTTTCTCCACTCCCGCCTTTCCTGACTCCTCCCTGCCTCTCTGAAAAACTTTCCCTCCGGTGCATTTGCTGTGTCTATCAGATCCGACTCTGTCATAGTGATCGAACCTCCGCGTGGCAACCTGATTACATTGCAGACTCCAGGTATGCCCGAAAACCTTCATTAGTATCAGAGCAAGTCATATTAGTATTTTTTTTCTTATTGTTCGGTCTGAGTAACTTGCGATTTGCTTCAATATATTATGCAAATCCTCCATATTACTTTCAGTATGATAGTTTTTGTGTCTTATATTTATGTTTAGACATATTGGGTTGCTTCTCTGCCTCTGTGAAAATCGTTTTATACAGTATATTCTTTTGGCCGTACGCTTGTTCCTTTTTGGGTTGCTTAAAATCAAGTTTTTAGGCTTTAAAATTTATCCCATTGCGTAGAAATCGAAAAAACGAAGAAAATGATATAAAGTACGCTACAAACGAACACCGGACGACGAAGATACGGAGGAGAGAAGAAATTGGGTCCGACGGACCCGGTTGCAGAAGCCGGGTCAAGGCGACCCGACTGGAGGTTGAAGGAGACCTCCAAGGGCCAAAACGGTGTCATTTTGGCCCCTCCTGTTAAAAAAAAAGAAATAACGCATGAACTGGGCTGGACGTAGGATCTAGCCCAGACAAAAGAAAAAAAAGGAAGGGGGTGTACTGGGCTGGAGGCAGGATCCAGCCCAGACCAAAATCATAAAAAAAAGGGGGCGTATACTTAAAAAGAAAAACTTTTTTTTGACCCAGCAGCGCCACGTGGCGTGTTCTGCCACGTGGCACCCCACCTTGGCATGTGGGGACCACCACCTGAAAGGTGGTGGCTCGTAGAGGCCGCCGGAACAGCGCATGTCGCCTCCGGCAATTTGCATGGTGGCGCGTGTACTATACGCGCCGAGAAGGTAAGTGGGGAATATTTTTTTTTCATTTTTCTCAAATTTTTCCTTCTAGGGGCGCGTGTAGGTGCGTGCGAGGTTCGTTTGAGGTACGGTTTGTCTCTAAAAATCCCTAAAATCAAGATCTTCATTTTGATATATAATTTGATAATTTTGGAGACAATTAAGGATCTATTTGTGAGTATTTTCAGTGTATTTTCTGGTATTTTCATGCGGAAATAAATTCCAAAATATTCAAAATAATTTAAATTATTTTGTTCTAGGTGAAAATGAAGCAAGAGGCTTCTAGTAGCACTGAAAATATCAAAGATTGTTCATTGGAATACTTTTACATGGATAATGCAGTTCCAGAACATGAACCAGAGGATGAGGATCCTGAAAAGGACCCTGAAGAGGTTCCTCAAGAAGTCCTGGAGGAGTTAATAGATTCTGGACCTGAGTCAAAATCTTTATTCCCCACTGAACCCCTCCGTACCGAACCTCATTTGGTCTGTAATGATTCACTAGATCTTCCCAATAAAACCGAAGTAGAGGAAGGCGAAGAGGTGGATCAACCCTGTACCCCTGCTTTAGCTATGAGACTAGCTGAAAGAGATGCAGCTAAATTAACAAATATAAAAGGCATCAATGGCATGCTCGCTAGCTACGTCCATTACATGACCGATAAGAAGAATACCGAATTCTACCTTAGAGTCATAATAGAGTACATAAGAGCAATAAGGGTTAGAGGCGGACCTAAAGGCAAACCCATAAGAAAGTCTTACTGGATTTGGGCCATAGAGCTAGTGTCCTCCTTTATGAACAAAACGCATAAACTTAGAAGCCTAAGAAAAGCAATGCTTAATTACCTTTATGTTCATATCAAATGATGTAATATTTGTATTCACCTTAAGTTTGTAGTTTCATGCATTGTAAACAGCCTAAGTATGCTATTTCATTTAATGAAATTACTTGAATTATTATTGTATGATTATTTGTGAATATCATGTGTATGCCTTTTATAAGTGGGAGCTTTTAGAAGATAAGACTTCTAAAGGTTACATTTTTGAAGTGCTTATATAGTATTCTTGATAGAATATAATGATAATTACTAGTATCTGTGTGATGGGAGGTACAAACGTATTCTCCTGATCATAGATCTTGTAATTTCATTATTTACTGATTGAGGATAATATAGGGATATTACATTGTATACTTCATTGTGCTATATAACTGAAATGTTCTTTGGTTTGGTTCTCTTTAAAGAGAACATAGATTAATGTGGGATATATTTGTCACAGAACTAAGAATGGCAACCAAGAACATAATTGTTGAATTGAACAAAGGGGAAAAGCTTAACGGGGACAACTGGGACATCTGGCACCGAAAGGTCCAGTATATCCTAGAAGAACAGGATGCGATAGAGCTTCTCACCACTGCTATGGTTGAACCTGAAGCTGGCAACACGGTCCAGCACAGGAGAGACCAAGAGGCATATCTAACCTAGAAAAAGAAGAATAGCATAGCAAGAATCACGCTTTTGAGCTCCATGGCTAACGACCTGATGTGCGAGTTTGAGTCGCACAAAACTGCACAAGCCATGTGGATAGCATTGAAGGATAAGTTTGGCGGAGTCTCTACGACCAAGCTTAGAAGGTTGACAATTAAGTTCGATACCTATAAGCTCAAGCCAAACAATCCTATGAAGCAACATCTGAGAGAGATGGCCAATATGATCCGAGAACTGAAGGAAGCTGGACATAACCTGTCTGATGAGCAACAAGTGCAGGCTATCATCAGGTCACTCCCTGCAAGTTGGGAGCACATGAAAGTCAACCTAACCCACAATGAAAATATCATCACTTTTAATGATGTAGCTAAGCATCTGGAGCTAGAAGATGAACGTCTAGAGGCTTACAAGAGCTCTGGACAGACCTATTTGACTGAGGATGCTGGTACTTCCCAATCTAAGCCCAATTTCAAAAAGGGCAAGAAGCCCCAAAAGAAAGGGAAGAAGGGCGGTCCTCAATTTAAAAAGGGTAAGAAACAATTCAAGAAGAAGGGAAAGAAAGGCGGGAAGAAGAAGCTAGACCCGAAGAAGGTCAAATGCTTCGCCTGGCAACAAATGGGCCATTTCGCACGTGACTGTTCCAAACAGGCTGAAAGTGAAAAGGTATTAGTGAATTATGTGAATTCACATGTTTCATATGTTTCTAATACTGTTTTTCTAATAGAACCTGTTTCTTCTTCTTGGATTATAGACTCAGGCTCCACAGACCACGTAAGCAGGGATCGGGGATCCTTCGTGGAATACCGTCAGTTGCCGTATCAAAGCAAGTGGCTTTATGTTGGGAACAATGCGAGATTCGAGGTTCGAGGCATTGGCACCTGCAAACTTGCTTTGCGTGGTGGAAAGACCTTGATACTCCATGATGTGCTTCATGCTCCCGACATCCGACGGAATTTAATTTCTGTTATTTGCTTAGTAGACTTTGGGTTTAATGTTAATTTTCATAGCAAAGTTGCAGACATTTTCTTCAACTCAGAACTTTATGGTTCGGCATTCAGATTCCAGAATTTTTTTATTATAGATCTTGCTTTTGGTTTTAACGCTCATGATTGTTTTGCTATTTCTTCAAGCAATCCTGATATGAATATCTGGCATGCTAGACTAGGACATATTAATCAAAATAGAATGATTAAATTGGCAAAAGAAGGAATGTTGGGCACAATCCCTAACATGGAAATGTCCTTATGTGAAAATTGTCTAGCTGGTAAGGCACCTAGAAATAGGCCTGAGCAAGCAACCCGCAACCCGCACTACCCGCCCGCAACCCGTAAAAAATTTGCCCGTTTAGGCCCGCCCAAAAAGTGTGCAAAATGGGCAGGTTTAAACGGGCGGGTTATTAGAATGAATGGGCGGGCTGCGGGCACAGCCACGGGCTGCCCGTACCCGCCCATTTAATTTTTAAATTTTTTATATCTTGCATTTTATTATAATATATTTAGTTTGCACCACACTCACAAAACTTGCCTTCAGTTTAGCGGTAAAGGAAAATTTATCAATTGCAAGGTAGTAGGGTACCTGGTTCGATTCCCATACTCTTCAAAGTTACCGTTTTTTCTTAAATTTTTTAGATAAAACATTAAAATCTTAATTTTTTAAATCCTTAAAAACTCAAAGTAACCCTACTTTTTTCACTGCAACTTCGTTCCTCCTTCTCCCTCCCTCCGCCGATTTTGCTTTTTTCACTTTTTCAACTTCGTTCCTTCTTCTCTCTCCTTTTGCTGATTTTTTTTCCTTCACCTCATTAATTTCATTCATTCTTCTACCTCCCTCCATTGATCATCTCCTCCTCCCCCTTCTCTGCTCACTTTCTCCTCCTCTTCCTCTATTGAGGATGCGACCATGCGACTTCGTCTTCCTCTTATTCTCCTTCTTCCTCTTCACCAAGCTGCTGTGGTGCTGCTATTTTTTTTTTCCAAACTTGTTCAATCTGATTGCTTTTTCTTCTTCTAAAACATGTCGCTGTAATTTTTTTTCCAAGATGCTGTTGAAGCTGATTGTCTATCCTGAAGAATGAGGAGGGATGAGCAGATAAGGGGTCTCTATTTTTCTCAAAAAATTTTTCAATATATAAATGGGTTGCCCCGAACCCGGTAAAACCCGCCCATTTATCCTAACCCATTTATAACGGGTTTTAACGGGTTGATCACGGGTACGGGCTAACCCGTACCCGTGTAACACTAAACGGGCGGGCTACGGGTTAGGCCACGGGCTGCCCAACCCGCCCGTTACTCAGCCCTACCTAGAAAACCTTTCGGTAAGGGAACAAGAGCTGAAAATCCATTGCAATTAATCCATTCTGATATCTGTGGTCCAATGAGTGTGAGGACAAGACATGGAGCTTGGTATTTTATTACCTTTATTGACGATTTTTCATGATATGGTCATGTCTATCTGATCTCGCATAAGTCTGAAGCTCTTGAGTGCTTTAGACGATACATAAATGAGGTAGAGAATCAAATGGACAGTAAAATTAAAGCATTACGTACTGATCGAGGTCGTGAATATTTATCTGATCAATTCAAACAGCTTTGTGAGGAAAAAGGGATAATTAGACAACTGACTATCCCTAGCACTCCACAACAGAATGGAGTGGCTGAGAGGAGGAATAGAACTCTTCTAGATATGGTTAGGTCTATGATGGCTCAAGCAAACCTACCAATTTCATATTGGGGTGATGCTTTATTAACGGCAACCTTCATACTTAACCGTGTGCCCTCAAAATTAGTCACTTCCACACCCTATGAATTATGGACAAAACGCAAACCGCATCTAAGTGTCCTAAGACCCTGGGGGTCAGCGGCATATGTTCATGATGATTCCCACAAGCATGGGAAATTGGGTCCCAGAGGAAAGAAGTGTATCTTTATAAGGTACTCTGAACAATCTAAAGGATACGTTTTCATAGGTGAAAACGAAGATGGAACAGTGACTGAAATGGAATCAAGAGATGCCACATTCATTGAGATTGAATTTCCTAATAGAGGAGATGTTGACTGCACTGTATCTCTTTATGAGACACAGGAACAAGTCAGTGCAGAACAAATTGACAGACAAGAATCGTCTAGGTGTGTCAATCTGAGTGGGAGCCAAGAAAGGTCAACACCAAGACCTGAACAAAGAAAGAAAGATAAGCAAATAGCTCCCGTCAGAAGGAGTAACAGGGAAAGTGTTCCCAAAAGACGCTTTCAAATAGAAGGTGAATCTCTCTTAGTTACTCCAGAAGGGGATGATGAGCCCCGTTCTGTACGAGAGGCCTTGTTAGGTTCTGCAAAAGATGAATGGATGAAAGCTATGGAAGAAGAAATGGACTCAATGAAAAAGAACCAAGTTTGGGTGTTAGTTGATCTTCCAAAAGGGCGTAAAGCCATTGGGAACAAGTGGGTTCTCAAAATTAAAAGAAAAGTGGATGGATCAATTGATAAATACAAGGCTTGATTAGTGGTAAAGGGGTACACACAACAGGAATGAATAGATTATGAAGATACATTCTCACCTGTTGTGCGTTTCAATTCTATTAGACTTATTCTGGCAATAGTAAACAGTTTAGATTTAGAATTACATCAGATGGATGTAAAAACCGCATTTTTGAATGGTGATCTGGATGAAGAAATCTATATGGAACAACCATTAGGTTTCATTGAAAAATGAAAAGAAAATAAAGTTTGTAAACTCAAAAGGTCCATTTATGGATTGAAACAGTCATCCAGACAGTGGTATTTAAGGTTTCACAAAGCAATAACCTCATATGACTTCCAAATGATAGAGGAAGACCACTATGTCTACATTAAGCGGTTTGAGGGTAATTTTGTCATCTTATCCTTATATGTAGACGATATACTATTAGCCGGAAATAGTCTAGATTCGGTGGTGGCTATTAAAGAATGGTTTTCGTCGAATTTTGAAATGAAAGACATGGGTGAAGTAGAGTATATACTTGGAGTTAAGATCCAAAGAAATCGTTCAAAACAAATCCTCTCTCTTTCACAAGAGAATTATATCAACAAGATTCTTGAGCGATTTAACATGAAAGACTGCAATCCCATGAGTACACCCGTTGCCACTGGAGTGGCTTTGAGTTCTGACATGTGTCCCAAAACCGAATCTGATAAAAAGAAGATGGAAAGAGTTCCATATGCCAGTGCTGTTGGTAGTCTGATGTACGCAATGATGTGTACAAGACCAGACATCTGTTATGCAGTGGGACTGGTGAGCAGATTCCAGTCTAACCTCGGTGAAAAGCATTGGAAAGCAGTGAAAAGGATCTTGAGATACTTAAAGGGCACTTCCAATTATGCACTATGCTACGAAGGAGGTGACCTGCATCTTGTTGGGTACTCCAATGCTGATGTAGGCAGAGATGATGAAGAACGAAGTCAACTTCAGGTTATACCTTCTTACTTAACAATGGCGCCATATGTTGGAGTAGCAAGAAGAAAACGTGCATTGCCTTACATTCGATGGAAGCTGAGTTTGTGGCTTGCACTACAGCAGTGCAAGAGGCTTAATGGCTGAAGAGATTTATAGAACACCTTGGATTTGGAAACAAGAGTACCAATCCGGTGATGGTATACTGTGACAATACTGCAACCATAGCCTATACTAAAGATCCTAAGTATCACAGCAAAACCAAGCACATTGACATCAAGTATAATTTTGTTAGAGATTACATAGCACAAAAGATTGTTACTGTACAATACATTTCAACTAAATGTATGGTAGCAGATCCTCTGACAAAGCCAATAGGCGAAAGAGTTTTTAAAGAACATTTACAAGCCCTTGGCATACATAAAGTGTAATATGAATGCTTCATTAATGAAATTATATTTCGTTATCACTTTATGTGTCTGTCTGAAAGTATACAATGTCTAGTATGTCGTACAGGTTAAAAAGGTTGGCTCTCTCACACGGGCAACCGCCTTTGACACTCAGGTGGAGTGAACAAAGATGAGACATTTGTGTTCACCAGTAAAGCAGCAATGAATGCTGATATGGTAGAGAAGAAACATAACCCTTGGTGGATTGGACCCAAGCCCATTATCATTTGGGGTCCTGGTGTAAATAACAAGACTTATGGGTCTTAAAGTGCAATTTTTGCCATCTTACATAAATTTGTCAAAAGCGGGAACAGTTATGACGAGGGAGGCGGTTTTCTTTTTTGAAAATATGCATGGGATAAGTTAACCGTAGCATCAGTTTTTCATGGACACGTTCGGTTTTCGTTTCTCCACTCCCGCCTTTCCTGACTCCTCCCTCCCTCTCTGAAAAACTTCCTCCGGTGCATTTGCTGTGTCTATTAGATCCGACTCCGTCACCGTGATCGGACCTCCGCATGGCAACCTGATTACATTGCAGACTCCAGGTATGCCCGAAAACCTTCATTAAGAAACTTGACAATAAGAGACCAGACATATATGAGGCCGAGCGTAACAGCAACTTCCTTGGCAAGTCTAAGTTGATGAGTTGGCAAACATTTCTAATGCCCTCTCGTTTTCTAGTGTTGCTGCGTGGCCAGAGTCTTGTTGGGCCACTTGGAGGCCTTTTTCAAGAGAAGAAGATATCATCTGGATTGTCCTTGTTCTTATTGTATTGCCCAAAGAAATCAAGTGACCATCGGCTACTCAAAAATTGTACCAATAATTACATGTTGTATTGCTCGTACTTTAAGTCCCAATTGGTAAGTTGGAAATGGTTTTGAAAGAAATGGAAATGAAGATGGATCTAGATGATGATGGATGTGAAAATACAGATTAATAAATGCAGATTTTATAATTAAATAGATATAAATTTTAGGAGATATTAGATTGAATTTTTAGATATTTTATATCTATTTAGTTCATTTATATATTTCCTCCTAAATCTAATTAATAAGATAAAAATATAAATTTTCATAAAATCTCTTCATGTCTTAAACTAACTTCCCAGTCCTTATAGTTTTATGTAGTTTTGAATTAGGTCCTTACATTTTTCCCCCGTTTTACCATGTCCTTTAAGTTTACTCCGTTAGCTCCATTAGTCCTTTATATTTAACACTGTTAAATAATAGTTAACCGTGTTAAAAACTTGGCTAGGCACCAATGAGGTGGCAAGCAACTGGACAAATTTTTACAGGCAGATCGGACTAAGCATAAAAACAAAGCCACATCAGAAAATAATTTCTCATGTTAAATGAAATTCGTGTCGAAGTCGTAGATGAAGGCGGCTCCATCCCCATTGCTGCTATGCTTAGAAGTTGAAAAGCCTCCCACATTTTTTTAATGGCATGAGAATGAAATCAAAAAAGCCCTCCTACTACTTCCCTGTCAAATATAATCCCTCAAAATCTTCTTGATGAAAATGCATAAAAAAATCAAGTTTGAATTTTAATGCAATTTTTGGCCCAAATCAGTTTATGTCAGCCAAAAATACTAAAACTGTAAATTTCATAATCAAAATTTTTGTTGTCATTGTTAGCTCTCTCCTCTGGTAGTCTTGATCTCTAACGGCAATCTTCCATTCTTCTCTGCGTACACAGGCCTAAAGCCTCTAAAATCAACATGATTGGATCATTGCAGATGAGACCAAACCTGACTCCCAATTTCATTTAACATGAGAAATTATTTTTCTGATGTGGCTTTGCTTTTATACCTAGTCCGATCTATCTGTAAAAATATATCCAATTGCTTGCCACCTTATTGATGCTTAACTAAGTTTTTAACGTCGTTAACTATTATTTAATGGTTTTAAACATAAAGGACTAAGGGAGCTAACGGAATAAACTTAAAGGACCTAGTAAAAAAAAAAAAATGCAAAGACCTAATTCAAAACTCTATGAAACTATAAGGATTAGGAAATTAGTTTTTCCTAATACAAAATGAAATAAGATATTTCAAAGGATAGGGTTATTAGCTGTAATTATCTTTGAAGAAGAAGGGAGGAAGAACATAATGTGGGGTCATTATCTTTCATTTTCCCTAAATTTTAGAAGAAGAGCCACGTGACTTGGGTCTTTAAGTGCAATATTTACAGGCAGAGAGCAGGGTCTTAAGCATAATTTTGTCAAAATCAGTGATGTGATTTAAACGTTCATTTAGACTGTACAATATATATTTTTATCTTTTAAGAGTCCTAGAGGAGGAGAAAACTTTAGATATAAATAGAAGTCTTAGGGGTCACTCTAAGGCATCCAATCACAACTCGGAGTTATTAAGAGCAAGAAGTTTTCAGAGTGTTGAGGCTAAATCAAATTCTTATTTCAATTTCTTTAATTTCTTGTAATTGTTTATCATTGTTGAAAATTTTAGAATGGTGATATTTATGAATTTCTTTATGTGTTTCTAAATTTCCAGTTGCTGTAAGGATATAGCCCACTGGGAAAGCTAGTTTCTTTTGTTTTGACTCTTATGGATTTCTTTTTATGAATATATTTTAGTTTTTCCAGTTACATCTACTTCTCTTGTTCTTCATGTTGATTTTATTACTAATCACCATGAAATCAAATCTATTAGTAATCTTGATGGGTTAGGAGGTGAAGAAAAAACTTAGATCTAGAGAAATAGACAAAAATATTTAGGCTAGGGATAGTTCTAGATATTTATGGTGACTTAAACTATAGCTTCATGGTTTAATTAGTTGTTTGGATATCGTTAGAACGAATTCAGCACTAATTAAAAAGGGATTAATAATTTGGGTGAATATTAGGACACTTTAGGAGTAGTTGTCACTTTAATTGAATAAAGAGTCAAGTCAAATGATAGAAACTAACTACTTAAGGGTGAATTCTAAACCCCAACCTTTTAAGTGATTGGTTTATTCTCATAATTAATTGTCCTTTGCTTTTCTCTTTTAGTTTTAATTCATTCTCTTCAATTAATTTGGTTTATTGCTTTTTGTTTAATTATTAAGTATCAAGATTAGTAAATACACAACCTCCCTGTGGGTATAACTTTAGAATACTCTAGGATTTATTACTATGCCAATTCCATACGCTTGTGGAGTGATCAAGTTTTTGCCTTTGATTTTTTTCCCCTCATCGTCCATTAAACTTCTTTATATGTTTCTAAATTCCTAGTTGGGGTTGGGATGTAGCCCATTGGGAAAGCTAGTTCTTTTGTTTTGTTTTGTTTTGACTCTTTTATGAATTTCTATTTATGAATATATTTTATTTTTTCCAGTTGTATCTACTTCTCTTATTCTTCATGTTGATTTTATGACTAATCACCATTAAATCAAATTTATGGGTAATCTTGATATAATAGGAGGTAAAGAAAGAACTTAGATATAGAGAAATATTTATGGTGACATAAATTATAACTTTATGGTTTAATTAGTTTTTTGGGTATCGTGGGAATGAATTCAGCACTAATTAAAAAGAGACTGATAATATGGGAGAATATAAAGACACTTAAGAAATAGTTGTCATTATAATTGAATAAAGAGTCAAGTCAAATGATAGAGTTCGAATAGGGTTTAAAAGTATGTTTAGCATACTTATGGAATTCTTATATAATTTTTAGTGTTAAAGTGTAAATCTATCAATGAAGTATTCTGTTAACGTAACTAGATATCATAAACTTTCCTTAAGTGCTTAAGTACACATGAAGTTTAATTTTTTAAAAAGTGAAAAATTCATAGTCATTAAGTCAACTAATGGTGATCATTTAACAAACATGTCAACCATAAGAGATCAATGGTGTAAATATGTGTGTGTGAGTGTGTGTGAAGTTTCCAAAATAGTGCAAACATATACATTAAAGTTTCGATCAGTCATGACATTTTTGCACATTTTGAAAACTTAGTGTATTTTTGCATAATTTTTTTGACCTACTTGTTTCCTAAATAGTCCATGTTATATTTGACTTAATGAATATGGTATTTTTGTACTATTTTAAAACATTCATGTATACTTTTGCATTCAAGAAAAGTTTATGGTGTTAGATGTCATGACAAAATACTTCATGGGGTTAGATTTGTAATTTAACCCTTATTTTTATTAGGACAAAATTTAGGTCAAGTTGCTCATATTTATTGAATCAGGTTCTCCAATCATACCTTTTAATTTGCTTTTATTAGTTGCTAAAATGCATTTGTACATATGCTTCTAAATTCACCTATGAACATTTATAAATTTTTATATCAATGCTTTATAATATAAATTGGAATGTTTGTAAATTTTTGCATGAACACTTGTTATTTTGCTATCGTCAATTGTTAAAATATGTGTGCAATTATAAATTCACTTATAAAAGATGGATACTTGTTATTTTGCTACTGTTAATGATTAAACGAGTAACTACACGTGTAAATTCATCTATAAACTTAACGAATATAAACAAGTTGACCTAAATTTAATTTGTCTTTTTTATTGAGTGTGTATGTTTGTATCACCAAAAGTCTATAATACCCTTGTTCTTTGAACCAAAAAAAAAAACAAAAGAAAGAAAGAAAAGCCCTTAGCCTTCCCACTATGGCCACTATTGCGCCTCATGACACTAATGGCCACATTATGGCCATTGTAGAAATCGCAGGCTTTAGGCTGTTGAACCCAAATCTATAGAGAATAAGGGAAAGAGAAATTACAATTACAATGCTGTTGCTATAGGAAAGATTTTAACATAAGCCAAGGAGGACTTTTAACGTAGATTATAAGATAGAAGTGAAATCTAGCAAGGTAAATTTGTGAATCTTTTAACCAAGTATGTTGGCTAGTATGAGTCTGTTTTCCCTTTTCTTTTTCCTGTTAGGGTTTTTCTCTTTGTAGTGTAGGAACTTCTTCCTCATCTTGATGTGAGTCTTGCCCATAGTGCCACCCTTTCTAGCATCTGTTGAATGAGGAGATGTCCATGCCTTCAATAATTTTCAATTCTATTTTGGCTTTTTTCATAATGCGTTTTGTTCTATTTGCCTTCTGTTTTAGGTCTTTAGTGGTGTGGATGGTCAAAGGTCATTCTGGATAGGAAGGCACAAGTTATGAAGGATGGATAATCAATTGAGGCTTGATACTTCTATCTTGATGGTTTAGGGCTACATTTGATCTTCTAATTTGCTGTTAGTCGATGCCATCTAGTTTGCCAAGAGGACTAATTAGTAAGATTTCATTTATTGATCAAGGTCTGATGGTTTGGATTGTATTCCTATTGTCACGTCCTATTAATTTGAATCCTAGAAATGGGGAGTATAAAATAGACAAAGGGTCAAGCAGTGTAGCAGACAGATAGACAGAATAGCTTTTGAACTAAATCCTGACTAGGAACCAAATTGCCATTTTCAAAATATCTGGTTAAGATAGAACAGACTGGGAAAGTATACCCAAAATTCAAAAAAATTTCCAAGAAATATAAAAAATAGAATAAAGGGTCTAGAATAATGTTTGAACCTTAGATGAAAATGACATGAAAATAATTTATTGGGGAATTTTCTTTAATTTCTTGGAATTTTGGCTAATTAAATAAAAATTGGCCAAATTGAATTATTTAAAATATAGAGGCTTCCATAATTTATGAAAAAATTAGAAAAATTATTTGAGAGCTTATTATGAATTTTAAAATTGTTCTTGGCCTCTGGAGATGTAAAGGAGGGATGTTGTTTGGCCAGAGTTGGTTCACCATGCGAGGGTTTGATTTTTTTTATTTTAATGCTTCCAATAAGTTTAGAAGGTAAATTTATGTAGGGGTATATGGAGAACATATGTTTGGAGGCATCGAAGTTGAAAATGAAATTTTTAGAACCTAGGGGTACCTCTCAACCAAGAAGGAGTGTGAAGGAGCAGGTGAATAATCCCTTTCAGGATTTGTTCGTCACAGAAAAGTGGAAGTTCATTGTGATGAACTGGGGAGTATGGGGAGAGCTCCCTCTCGGGAATAAGGTTTCACCATGATGAAAGTTGTTTAGGTGAACGAGAGTCCCTCTCATGAAAAATTTTCACCGCTGCAAAATGTGAGTTGGCCGTCACGAGGTTGGTTTTCCAGGTTAGTAAATCTCTATTAGGGTTAGTTAGTCGCGGCAAAGTCTTGGGTTCATTGCAACAAAATGTTCGCGTCTTTAAATCCGAAGGAAGTGTCTAATGTGCAAAAATCAGATTTTTTGAAGGTGGAAGTTGGAGCTCTACTAGGGCTTCATATTTTTTGATTGGAGAGGGTGCGTCTAAGGGTCTATTGCCTCAAGTAAGTGGTTTTAACTTCTAATCTACCCTTTCTCTTGGAATTTTTGAGGATTTTATAGAGAAACCCTAAAGTTTTTAGGTTCTATTGAAGTTGGGGTTTTTAACTGATTATTTTGAGTTTAAACGATTGTTATGGGTTAGATTGAGTGTTTAATTGGTGTAGTTTTCTTGGATTTGGAGATTTTGAAGTTTTGGAGCTAGTATGTATGGAAAACGAAGGTCTGTGATTGAGAATGATAATATAGAGGTTGAAGTTGAGTTAAATGCTTTGGGTTATGTTAATGTAAGCTAAATTGATTGTTTAATCAGTTTAGAATGTTAATAAGACTTAAATTGTTCTCTTTAGGTGTTTGGGTGTTGAATTCTTAAAGTGGGTCTTTGAAGTTTTGAATCCTGATTGATGTTTTGGATGAGAGTTAAGGTTATAATGGACTCTTGTGGTTTTAGAGTGTTTCTAAGATGGTTTGGCCCTTTGAAATTGGATAAAGTTTAGGGTCAGGTTAGGAATTTTGAGTCCTCAAGTGTTATTTTGGCCATTTTATTAGTTTGAAAACTAATACATAGTGGTTATATGTTTGTGTGTTTGTGTAGACTGGTTGTAAGTCTTGTTGGTGCATGGGGCATTGTTGGTGTAAATCCTTGCTCAAGCGAGAGGTAACCACTTTCCAATTCTTTGTACATGCTACTATGGTATTGTGAGTAGATTTGTGGTTTTATCACTCCAAGTAACAAATTGTGATCTAACTTTGTATATTAAAAAGGAAGATTTGTCTTGTGGTGTTTGTATTGTACTAAATGTTTTTGGGAAATTAGAAGATATGCCACCTATTGAAGTTATTTTTAAAATGTGGACTTACCCTTCGGTAAATTGCTTAAGCATGATTCATGTTTGGGACTTGGTGAAAGACATGATTTATACTATAACGTGGTAAGGCCTCCATTAATACATGATCGTTGGCTCTTTAGGTCCCCTATAGTGAGGGATAGGGCATTTGGGCCCTTACATCCCCCATAGTGAGAGATAGGTTGGGTTCAGCTCTTGAAATTCCCCCATACTGAGGGATATGGATGTTGGGATGCATCATGGCACTTGTATAAATTTTGTGGCTAACATTTATGGATTTATTGTTACTTTGCCCCACTTGACACCTCACAAGCTCCTTTTAACCTGTACTTTGAATTGGAGCTTTGGTTACTGAGACTTTAGTCTCACCCCATGGTTTAAATGTTTTCAGGTGAAGGTTCCAGGTGTGCGATGCCAAAGAGGGATGCAGAGGCTTAAGCTACATCAGTTGTAATGTCTCTGGCCTGTGCACTATGTATTGTTGGATTGTATATCGCCACCTATAGAGCCATTTTGGGAAATATTTTGTTTGATATAGTAGTAGTATAAACTGGAGATACTTTTGACTCTTTATTTTAATTAGCCAGAGTCTGTTCATATTGGTTTATGAAACTTTGGTCTATGTTTAGTGGAAAACAGGATGAGCTTATGTTTGATATCTTTTGTTACTCGGGCCGGAGGCTCGGAGGCCTAATAGAATGAATGGATAATTTTTTTAGTTGCATGCAACAGATTTGGATTTCAACCCACGGTTTTGAATGTTAGTTTTTAAATACTTACTACTTTCTCCTTTTATGATGGTAGTTTGCTATAACGGTTTTCTTTTTCTACCATAGTAGTAGCTAAATGACGAGTTTATATTCTTAAATAACAAAGGACCTTTACATAATGCAAGAAGATTGATGAGGAGAATTGAAGAAAATATATGTCTTGTTATGCCATGTAATAAATCTCCTTATATCAGAATGATTGTGTGAACATGCCAATTGTGTAACGTAATTATGTATGATGCTATTGATATGTTTAATCATGTATAATATGGTATGAGTATGATTTTGCATGCTTCACTAGTCAACATAATTTAAATATTTTACTAGTTAAAGATGAAAAAGGCACTTTTGGAACTGTAAAATTTTGGCAGCACTTTGACAAGGCAAATGATTGCATTTGCCCATGAAATTTGTTAAGCATGTGGTACACATTCTAAGCTTTAAAGTAAGTGGTAGATCACATCTAGAGGATCTCTATGTTAAAAGTTATGAATTTTGAAAGATAAGCAAAGAAGTCTAGACAGTACAATTTTTGCTAAATGAATAGTACAAGTTTGCACAATGTTCTAAATGAGTAAGTGAACAAAACCAGAAGGTATTTTTTTTCCTTATAGAGAATTTAAAGATATTTAAATGGAGACTTGAACTACGTCCATATGATTTTTCTATATTTAGTTATAATTTTTAAAATTAGACCATAAAATCAGAATTACTAAACAAATTGTAATCTAGAATCAAAATGGAACATTCTATGAGCTTTAAGTAATAACTGACCTAAACCATAGCTCTTTTAAATGCGTACAAAAGAGGGTAAAATAGTAGATGTTACAAAGATGAATAAGAGAGACAACAAAGAAAAAATAATGAACACTGAGATGCAATAAGATTTAAATTAACTGACTTACAAGGTTCACAATTCTTTTGGACTTTAAACACAAATATTATTGATAGAAGGACAATTACAGAGTCCACACAAAAGATAAACCATAGAAGACTAAATGACTAGTAGAGAACCATAAAAATGAAAAATAAGGCAACACAAAAACAAAGAACAAAAGTAACACAGATTCAATCACTACAAAACAAAACAATCAAACTGATTGACCGAATTCCAATGCCTTGCGAGTCAAGATCACAACTTAACCAACGATTGCACTATAGTGGCACAACCTCGGGCCATTTCACTCGTGGACCTTAGTTGAAACCTGATAGCTTTAGTGTCTAGGAAAGCTTGTCAAATTGGGATTGGTTGTTGAAAATCATATTGAGAAAAACGAAAAGAATAATGCAAGGAGGAGATACTTGTTTTTAGGATTTTTGTTATAAAAACAATAAAAAGGAATGATTTGGATTAAAGGGATTC
>NW_021631936.1:0-72676 GCF_004799145.2 Neltuma alba
AAAACATGTTATATATAGCGTGAAGTAATAACCCACATATAGTGGAGAACCCACATCTTTTTTTCTCCCCTTTATATATATATATAATTTTTTTCTGGAAGCGAGTATGGTCAACATATAGAAATAGCCAGCTATATACGTCGTCGTATTCCTTGAATTGAAGACAAAGCAGGATCAATCAAAAGCAGTGGCTAGAAATCCCGATTTCTTGCTTACTTTACAATATATTAAATTTAAAAATAAGCCATAATATATATATATTATATATATGGATCGTAAGAAATATTACAAGTTTTAGAATGAAGAAATGCGTGATGAAAATAAAGAGCTTTTAATGTGTTATTTGACAAGAGCAAGTCATGCTTATGAAATGTGATCGAATAGAGCTTTGTTTTCTTTTTTCAAAGTATACTTACTTTATATTGGATGGATATTTTTAAAAAATTAACATATTTTTTTTTAAGAAACCAAGCGGTATTTCCTAACTGATAGTCAGAGATTAATCCTCCTGAAACTTGTTGATTTGAACCAAGTCATTTGTCAAGCTTTGTTGATAAATTAACATTTTTTTACAAATATAATTTTACTAATTTTTAAAATATATATTAATTAGTTATCTAATTTTTATATTTAAGACTCGAGAGAGAAATATGACTATTAAGTAGGTGGCACCCAAAAAAATAAAACAGATGCAACTTCTTAAACAATTAGTTGTCACCTTAAACAATTTAATAGTATGCAGGAAAAAAATGGTTGTTACCTAAAAAAAAGTTGTTGTTACCTAAAATTAAAACGTTATATATATATATATATATATATATATATATATGCAACTTCCTCTTCCTCTTCTTATCTCTCTCTCTTCTTTTTTTAAATTTACTAATAAATGTCAAACATCTAAAAATTTGGCATGAGATAAAATATAATTGATATGCTATATGCTTGATAGTACAAACCACAAATCAACATAATCAAAATTATTGGAAGCAAAACGATTCACTGAATCATTGCCACTATATATAAATAAATATAATATATAAATATATATAACACTTTAGTTAATTGTTGAGATAAGAAGCAATATATTTCATTTTTTTATATAAAAAGAATAGGAAGACAAATCTCTCAGGCCTTGAACTAACCTGTCCATTGCGTAAGTTATTGATAGAAGCCATATTCAATTTATTTAACACATCGATACATATGTCTCATGAATTATTGGACGCTGATGTGTTTGTTTATTGACAAAAATGATAAAATAAATATATAAATATTTTCTACAGTGTCCAGGTGCTTCCGCTTGAAATATAAATTATTATAATATTATATATTTTTAACGAATCTTGAACATTCAAGTTAATTATTTATTAGCCAAACAATTAATTTTTTCCCTCAAAACTAGTATTCAAAAGGTTTAAATTTTATTATTTTCGTTTCTTTTGTTTTTAATTAAATCATTATTGCCTTAATGGAGACTAAGAATAATGATATGGTCATGCATCCTACTTTATTTTGGGGGACAATAAAATGTACTACCTCTGGTCTTTAATATAAGACATTGTTTAACTTTTATTTTGATCATAAATATAAGATCCCAATCAATTTTGTCTCTCATATTTATACATTTTTTTCAAGGTAGTCCTTCTAACAATAGTAATTCTAACCAATACATTTGATTAGCAAGGATATTTTAAGAAAGACAACACTTATTTATTACAAATAACTAATTAACTTTTTCTTTGATCTCCTCAAATTAGTCAACTAACTCTTATAATTACGACCAGAGTAGTAGTAGTATATCATAAAAATTCTTTATATTTGTGATAGGCAAAAAATTTTTTTTATATGTGTGAGGAAATTTGGATATTCTAAGATTTTTTTTATTTTATTACCGTTCACTTATTAAAAAAAATTATGCACTCGTTGTGTTCATGAAAGCTTAAACTCCTTGCTTAGGATGAAACTAAAAGATGTGTTTAGTATCAGTTTAATCAAATAACTTCAACTTGATTTTTTTCATATAGTGAGTCAAGCTTTATTTAGTACATAACACCCGTGTTAACTTAATACTCTTCCGGTTTAAATATAATACTCATTTTATAGTATAAATTACACTATAAAAATAGTATTATATTTAGGAGCAGAGGAGTAGCATTACTGTAATAAACTTAACACCTATCAATGTTATTAACCAATTTATAGATAACAACTCTTAAAATATAAATATAAATTTTTTAAAATTTTTATATCGTTGATCATATTAGTGTAATTAATCCATTAACATCACCATAAACTATTTTATGAGCCCAAAAAATTCGTATCATATATTTTTATTACACTATCTAATCCTAAAAATAGAAATTAGATAACTAATTTGTAAATATTAGAAGATTAGTTAAATTAATTATTTATAAAAAATATATATTTGTTTTCTTAATAAAAATGAATTCGTTAATTAACTTCTATATCTAGGATTATATTTTTGAGAAGCATAAAATTAAATTTATAGCAATTTATATTATTTATAAATTAGGGATAATATAATTTATTCTTTTTCTTTTTTTGATAAATTTTGTACATTGTTTGTCAGATATGCAGATGCCTAAATTATGTACTAGGTTCATTCATCTTAGATTTAAAAAATAATTATTCCCGCAAGAAGGGTTGCATGTTCATGTGTCAGAAAATGCTACTTCACCTGTTGCCTGTGAGTGCCTTACTTTTGGCCACACAAGTAAAAAAGGTCTGTTCCGTTGCACCAAAGTGGAAAATCCAAACTGAGTGGACCTAAATTTATCAAATTATTTTTAGAAAAATTTAAAAAAGGAAAAAAGTTGACGAATGTCAAATTATTAATACTATTTTCGATTTTAATTATAAAATCTTGTCGGTAGATTATAAATAAAATTTTATAATTAAAATTAAAAATAATATAAAATATAAAATAAAATCCCTTTTTGCATTTATTTACTCCCGTCTTTAGTATGAAATTTAATTATTAAGATGATTTTAATCATTAATATAACACTAATTCTCATATTTATTAATTTTTTAAATTATTTTTATTGACACTCTCTCAATCATAATTAAGTAGAAAAAGTAGTGAAGATATTAAAAAAATTATTATGATATTTTAAAAGATATATTATATTTTTTATAATTAACTAACTTAATTAATTTTTTTAATTTAATTAAATTAGTTAAATAAATGCAATCTATTCCCATCAATATGTCTTTTCAATTGGATGCTCTTTTATTGGGATGGGTACCTCTTTTTTGCGGGGCACAAGACCCTTTTGGTTGATTTTTATGTGGTTATCTTGTTACTATAACATGTTATCTAATTATTGCCAAATATGCTGAAGATAGGCCGCTTAACCCTAATTTTAGATAAGGTGTTATAAAAATTTTATCTAGTCTTTTAACTTTAGGCAACATTTAAGAATTATCAAATATTACCAACAAGTTGTTGGTTAAGATGATAAGCAGTCTCATTTTTACAAAGAAAAAAATATAAGTTCAAATCTCAAAAAACATAATTATGGGGATAGTTTTAACCTTAATACTTCAGTCTAATAAAAATTAATCTTAAATCCAAAGTGACTTGTGGAGATTTTGAATTTATAAAAAAAAAGAATTAAAATAATAATAATTGTCGCACAAAAATTATCATTTCACACTAATAATATTAGGATTTAAGGATTGAATTTAAGAAAATGAATAAATACTTTGTATAAAATTAGAGAACAACTGTAAATTTTTATTTTTTTTTGGTTTTTTCTATATTCAAAATATTTTTAGATGTCTAATTTTATTAAGCATATGCATGAGAATCAAATATTCTTGCATTTTGAAATTAACATGATTGCAAAGAATTCTGTTTTTTTTTAATCACTGTTTATGATTTTTATATTGTACATGGTAATATAAATTGTGTTGCTCTTCTCTTAATTTTTATCCACAATTTAAAGGATGTTTGGATAACTAAAAAATATTTTTTCACAAATTGAGATAAATTTCTCTATATATTTACTTCGGGAATATTTAGGTAACATAAAACTGCAAATCAAGATAAATTTCTCTACTTATTGGCAAAATCATGGTTTTAATTTTATCTAAACACTCTCTTCGTATACTGTAAAATTACTTATAAAGTTGTGGTTTGGTACTCATCCAAACACGCCCTTGATAGCACGTTAAATTGTGGATGAAAAGTGACAGTACGGCATGAATAGATTATATATATTATCTTAGTGCTTAAATAATATTAAAGAAAATAAATTGACATGCTAATTTTTGTTTACTCACTTTTAATTTTCTTATCCTCAAGGGCAAGGATCTTATCATCCCTATATCAAATTAAAATCAATAAAAAATACAGAAAAATATAATGAATTGTACAACTATGACTGGAGCTTATTTTGCAAACTTTATACAACATATAAATGAAAAAAATTTCTAGTTAAATTTTTAATTAATCACCCTAAACTCTCATGCCTAGATTAATGAAAATTTCATGATATTTTAATTTATGGCTTTCATATACCGTCATCAACATTTTTAATGTTTTTCCACAGCTTCTAAAAAGGATGACAAAAAAAATCAAGTTTAAGATATTCTTTAATTTTCAATTTAAATAATCTGTCATTTTCTTAGGCTTGAGCTCAATTAATGTAAAAGATCACACATGGCGCCTACCATCAATCATTGGAATTTTTCTCATCTAAATAATCTGTTCTAAACTCTTGTTTTGGGATAAAGAAATAAAATAAAATAAAAATAAAATGATCTGTTCTAAAGTTTCCTCAAGAAACAATAAGGATAAAATATTAAAGATTGTAATATTGATTTCATTTTAAAACGATACAATTTAATTTTATATTTTAACTTCTCTCATTTTATTTTGCGTACAGTATATGACAAAGAAAGTCATACGCACTTAACTTTTCTTTTCTTGTCAAAATATAAGAAGTTAGACTATTTTTTTAGTCTTAAAAAGTAATCCTTATGATCAAAATCAAGCAGAATTCATTGACACTAAGTTTGAATAATTCAAATGCCACGCACATGACCAAAAGGAAAATTTAGCTTCAAGCAAACAATTTTTTTATTGCAAGTTAGCGCTTCCGAAGGGTGGTGACTGGTGACATTAGTCACACGTTTAAGTATTATTTTATTAAAAATAATTTTACTTGAAATATTGTCAGATATTAAATATAAATATGTCTTTTTTAGTAGAGTTTAAATTTGATTCGTCATATTAGGACTAGTTCCTCCTATCAAATCCGATTGCTATTCAGTTGTTTAAGTTTAATTTAATATAGTGAATATTAAATAAACTCATGTAAAATAAAAAAAGAGAGAGAGGAGAGAGAAGAAATTTTTTTTTTTTAAAAAAGAGGAAGAGCAAGACTGATCAATTAAACATTTTTTTAAAAATTTTATAGCATAGCTTTTAAATAATTCTGATTCCATGTAATACTGTGGTTTGTTTTCAAAGTGTATAGTTTACTTTGTTGAATTCAATGACACTTGTGGCAGCGACACTTTCGAATAATTTGCCATTATTAAACTCATCAATATGCACATGCGAGCTATAATTCTTTATATATTATTAGTGATAGTGATACATATAAAGATAAGGAAGCACTTAATATATTATAATCTTAAATCCACTCATCTCACATATTATAATATTTTTCTATGTTATAATTAAATGGCACTAATTTAGAATGCCATTATGTATTAAACGCCACGAAAGGGACATCTTTGAATAAAAATGATCAGTGCATATTAATAAAAGTTTGACCCGGTAATTAACAAAAAGGTTGATCCAATATGCAATAAAAAAGGCATATGTTCAAGTTTAGGCATATATTCTAATGGTAAATACCTATTATTCTACTTGTAAATTTTTATTACTACCTCCGCTCCTAATTATAAGAGCCAGTTGACTAATTTGAGGAGATTAAAAAAGTAAGTTGAGTTAGTTATTTGTCCCAAATAGATGTTGTCTTTCCTAAAATATCTTTGCTAATCAAGTAATGACTAGAACTATCATTATTAGAAGGGTACTTTGAAAAAAAATGTATATATATGAGAGATAAAGTGGATTGGAGTCTTATATTTAGGATCAAAATAAAAGTTAAACATGGTCTTATATTAAGGACCTATTATTCTACTTGTAAATTTTTATTTTTGAGTAATGAATAGTGTTAAATATCTTTTTAATTGTAAATTTACATTATGTGAGCAGTAAATACTCATAATTTGAGTGATAATCCCAGATGACTCTATGGGTTTATTTAGATTGACTTATAAATAGCTTTTTAAATATGATTTACGAAATACGAGGTAAGTATGTGAAAAAATTTGTCTCAACTTACATGAACTTATTTAAAAATCTGTTTTGAAAGAACTCGAATTGGGAGAATCTCATGGTAAAAAAAGGAAAAGAATGGAACAGAGACACGTGGGGCGGGGGAAGGAAACTAACCCTGATATGAAGAGAGAAAATTGCAGCCGCCTTGGGCAATAAGAGAGAAAGAAGAAGGGGGCCATCATTTTCCATGGCCTCTCATGGACAAGCCACTTTCATTTCAACAAAGTTAGAGAGGAAAAGACATTAAAAAAGCTTGCTGGATCATTGACCAGAGACTTTTGTAAAAGACAAAGACCAGTCCCTCCAGAAAAAGACCCCACCACCCCCAAACACTAACTAGTTTTCAACTTCATCACGCAATTGAACAGCTCTTCACTTGGCATCTCCCATTCCTCCATCTGTTTCTGGGGTCCATTTCACATGCCTAACGATAAGCTCAACCAAAAAAAAAAAAGGGTGGAAGCATTTCATATCAGGACAAACTCTTCTTCAACCTATTTTTCCTACCCAAAAATTTCTCAAGTAAAATCTCAGATTTAAGTCTTGCATATGAGGGGGGGGAAAAAAAAAGAGGCTATGTTGGAGAACAAGTATATTTTATTTTAAGACCTGATAATACTTGAATATGAAACTATCGGTGGTATGGAATAATATCAGATCGTTGTCAAAAGAAAAAGGATAGAGTTCATTGAATCATGTGTCACAAAACACTGTTCATAATCTTCACATTCAAACAAGTGAATCCACCAAATAGTAGAGTCCACCAATGAGTCATTTACAAGCTTTCAAATAATGAAGAACGTCTTGTAGCATAACGGAGCCCACTAAGTGATAGTTTGACAATAACAGATAGTTCAGGCTCACAGGATTTAACTTGCACAAAAATATGCTTTGGTAGCAGGCAGATATTCAGGCCATGACTATGGTGGAACTGAAAATTAGAGAGACTATAAACTTATTTATATCACATGCATACATAAAATATTACTGACAACAGGGCTACACTGATAAAACACACAAAATATAGGGTTACAAAATAGGAGATTCCATTGTTTATTAACCCCATATACCAGACCTGCCAAGCACAGAACAATAATATCTAGACCTACAAGGACTCTTTTTCTTCTTTTTTTTGGGGCCAAAACCTACATGGATTACATGTGAAGAAAAATGCAGTGAACTACCTTTTCTTAGTCACGGGAACTTCACATGATTTAAAGGAAAAATAGAAGAGTCCCATGATACATGAGTTCTTTCAAAGTCACTTTCACTGAGGATACCATATTGACGATAAATCTGGCTGTTCCTGAAGAGATTCCATGCCTCCTACGCTTGCTTGCATATCATCCTTAAAATCAAAAGATGCCAAATCACAGGGGGACCCAAACATTAAATTGAAATTGGAGTTATTACTGCTGTTGCTGATATGATTGTTGGCTTCAAATGGAGAGTTCATGGCCTTGAACCGGTCAAAATAACCTTCCTTGCGAGCAAACATCTGCTGATTATTGGACATGTTGGAGTCTTCAAAGAAGTTCCCATCCATAACAACTCCCTGATTAGGGAAGAAATTGTTTTGTTGATGCTGAACGTGGGATTGGGGAAGGTTCTGGTTTTCCACAGTTACACGGCTACCAGAACTTATGTTCTTGCTTCCTTGAACATTCGCATCATAGACTGACATAAGGTCACTAATCATCTTCTGGCCATCTTCAGGGACGCCAAGCCCTGATAGATTTAGTGAAGAGGCAGTGAAATTAACAGACTGAGCAGTAGTCTTGGGTTGGGCAAAAGATTGAGGGAAGATAACTGGCTTCACCTCATTAACATGGAAATTTGACCCACCAAAATCTGAGGAAGTGCCTCGACATGGGCAATTCAATTGATGATTGTCCCGAGATGTCCTATCAGCGAAAGCAAGGCGAACATCATTGTAAGGGCATTGAGGGTGCTCACATGTGTAGACTTTATGATTGATCATCATGTTAAAGTCATTGGGAGCCTTCCTCTTCCCAAGGAAATCCAAGTTTGTAACAAGCTCTCCCTTGATGGGAAAAGAAGGTTGCTGAACTGGCAGTCTTCCCCTCATTCTATCCATCCCAAGATTGGATGGATTAAGATTTTCAGGCTTCTGCTCCTCCACATCAAAATTTGGCTCTTCCTCGGCTCCTTCAACATCATACTCACTGCAATCATTGATTACCAAAGATCCACTACCTCCAGCTGAGGATAATGGAGGGCAATAATCAGGGTATAGTTCTCTTGCCAAAGCCTCCTCCTGGTTGATGATGGCAAGCCAGGTCGCGCTTTCCTTGGCTGTCATTTTATCTTGAAGGCATTTGGACTGCCTGACTAGCCTGCGAATCTTGGCAATATCAGGAGACATGTGCTTTATGACAGCAGTTAAAACACCTACTTTCCATGCCTTCTTGAGATCATGTGGCTTCTTGTATGGTGGAGGGCCTTGATCTTTAGGTAAACCGATCTGTGGCCACCAATCTTCATTCCCACTGGGCCACCATGGTGGAGGAACTCCCTTCTCCAAAGGAAACCGTCTCTGAGGCGGATCGCAGTGCTGCATCAGCGCTGACAAGAGAGAACCCAGGGTTGTGTCCTGAAGCTCTTGCAGAGTGTGTGGAGTTGGACCAAGAGAACTGCATCCATCATTCTTGCCTGGAACTGCATTATCAGCCTGATATTTGGCGATGGCAGCCGGGCCATTCCTATCAAATCTGACTTTATCCTTCCACCATTCGCGGAGATTGTCAGATGCCCCAGTCACAGGTTTTCCCTTCTCTGGAATTATCCCATAAACAAATCCTTGAGCCTTGCAAACCTCCATCATCTTTAGCATGTACTTCAAGATGCCATCTTGAGCCCTTGACATCTTCTTCCTCCTTGCCTGTTCTTGGGACTGCCTTTGCTTCACTGCATCTATTCCATCCCTAGATTTGTTTTGTTCCTTCAGCCGTTTCAGGCGCATCTTGTCCCTCCACATCCTCCTCTCGAGCTCATCCACATCGATTTCCTCATCACTGTAATCATCTTCAACAGCCACCTCTGGTTCAGTCTGCCGGGTGACAACATCTCCTTCCCCAGTGGGAGCAGAATACATATCCGAATCACCACAAAACCCCATCTCTTCAAACATCATCATCTTTCCCTTCTTTTATACACAGATCAGATTCCACAATACCTCAACCTTGAATAGCTTTACACCTGTCCAAAGTCATGAAGCAAAGATCATATCATTAATTAATCACAGTAAAACCAAACAAATCAAATACTCTCCATGTGAATAGTGTTTTAGCCGTAGGATTTTCATCAATAGACTCTTCTTTAATTTCTAACACGGGAATCTTAGATATTGAGTAAAATTTCCTGATCACCAAAAAAATAATATTAACAGGACTACGTCTAAATTCTTTTCACTTCGAACACACATTAACCAAGCAATCAGGGCTTAATTGATTGCACAGATCTAAACCCTCCACATGTAAACCATGAGAACAAAAGCGTCCACAGTCACTCATATGGTGATTTAAGGAAAGGAAACTCAAATTTCAGATCGATATTCTCTCAAACAATCATCACAAGAAAGCAGCCAAGAGAGGAATCAAAGCTTCATCAAGAATATAAAAGGATAGAAGCAAAACTTTCCAGGAAACTTTCCAAGCAGGCTTTCAAAACAGGATCTAAGACCAACTCAATCACTCAGACAACCAACAAGCGAGTTAAAAAAGCGATTTAGATCATAAATATAGCAAAAGATAAACTAACCCATTATAAAGACTCGTGCAGATCCACCAGGCAACAGAATCAGCTTCAATTCAAAAACCATAAACCTTAAAAGAACTCCACAGATCGGATTGAACAATCACAGGCTAACACGAAAGAAACAACACAACAAACAGATAAAAAGCAGACAAGCAAAAGCAGGCAAGGGAATCTCACCAGAAGATCCCAAAAAAACTGGGACTTTCTCCTCTTCTGCAGTCAGAAAAAGTCAACCGTAGTAGAAGAACAAGAAAAAAGGAAGAAGGCGGGTTTCTGAGAATTGCTCTTCTTCAGAAGAAGGAAGATGCGAAAAGAGGGGGGGGGGGGGGGAGAGAAAAGGAAGAGAGAAGTGAGGATGATGCTGGTTTTATTGCTTTATAAGTGGGAGGTGGCCCTCTGGCTCTGCTTGATGAACATGAGAGAGAAAGTGGAGGGTGGGGGCATTGGTGGGGTAAACCCAAATTTGAGGAATGTGAAAAATGGTGGGATATTTATATATCAATCAATCAATCCATTCATTCACGTTCATGTTAGGTTCTTATCCATCTCCTGCCTTAGGGACGTACCCATTCGTTTCTGCATTCATTGCTGTGAAATTTATTGTACGCGTTCCATTCCAGTTTTGTAAAAACACGCGATTTTGTGTTTCAACCTGAAAAAGAATACGCGACTTTCTTTTTTAACGAACTGCCAGTAGTATGTGTATATACATCTCTAATCCTTACTATAAAACTTATTTAATTAATTTCATTAGATTAAAATAGTTAGGTATATAAGTTAATTATAAAAAATATGATATGTTTGTCCTAAAACACCATAATCATCTTTCTTAATAGCCTTCTACCTCTTCTACTTGATTATGGTTGAGGGAGTATCCATAGGGGTAATTTAGAGAAAATTGATGAATATAATAAATAAATCTTATATTTAAGATCAAAATAAACTCAATAATTAGGTCTTATATTAAGAACCAGAAGAGTATATGATAAGAAATAAAAGATATTTTTTAATAGACAAAAATGCATTTTTAATTCTTTAAATTTACACAAGCTTTCATTTCAATATATTTCTTATAAAATATCTTTTCAGTTTACTAACTCAAAAACTGTTAACACACAAAACTTATACAAGGTTTCATTAGAATATTGACATAATAACTTTAATTTTAAAAATAACAATACATAATAACTTTAATTTTAAAAATAATAATACTATTTGGCACAAAAAAAATCATTCGAGACTTAGAGACTACTCATGTTAGGATTAACGAACTGAAAAATATTTTTAAAAAAATATTAAAGGATCAAACTATAAAATTTTATAAAATTAAAGGTGCAGACGTGCAATTGTGTCTTCTTAATTTTATAAGTTTCCTTTTTTCCTTTTGGTTTTTTTAATCTTTTTCAGTATATAAAAACGGATTTAAAAATTTAGAAATTTACATTTGTTCCTTGAACTTTGGTTAAATACTTTCCTAATACTATGGACTTTTTTTTTACCCTGACGAGTTTCTTTCACTCATAGTGATAAAATGAAGAAAAAATCACAAAAAAATCTTAAAACTGAAAAATTACATACAGGGACGAGTTCACAAAAATTGCTCTTATTTATTTATCAATTATTGTCAAAACTAATACTAATATTATAACAGATTCCTATTTGTAATTTTTCTATTTTTAAGATCTTTTTTTTGTGATTTTCCCTAAAATCAAGTCATCAATTGGTACGTTATATTAAAATAAAATATATGAGCATTACCATTTTATTATTCTTTTATCGTTTATTAACTTACTAATTATCCTTAATTTCTTATCACCATTGTATCATCATGACTTTAAGACTTTGTAATTCAATTTCTAGACTTTAACTCGTTATAACTTATTTTATATAATTTTGATTCGTTGTTTAAATCAATTTAGTCTCTGTAGTTTAAAGTTTTAGTTCCTAAACTTCATGAAATATATAATTTTACTTTTTGATATATGGGAAATTATTTTTTACATGGTTAAACTATAATAATTGAGTTGCATTGAGTTGAAAAAAGTTTAGGAATTATGTTATAGACAGGTTAAAACTATAAGAATCAAATGATTAATTTTTTCTTATAACCAAAAAAAAAAAAAGTAGAGTACGACATTGCTGTTAATTAGTTTAACTTACACCACCTCTGATTTTTAATATGAGAATTAGTTTGACATTTAATTTGATCATAAATATAAAATTTTAATCCACTTTATCTTTTATATTATCTATTTTTTTCAAGGTAGTCATTGTAGTAGTTGCACATATTAAATGTTTCATCAAATGGTAGTTTTAGATAATACGTATTATTAGCAATGATAGTTTAAAAAGACAACACCTATTTATTATAAAAATTAATACAACTAATTTTTTAATCTACTTACATTAGTCAAGTAACTCTTATATTAAGGATTGGAGTCAGTAGTAATTATAAATAGCATTTAGGTTAAAGTGCAAATGTTTTATATGAATTTTTAAAAAATATAAATATGGATAATTCTTTTCCAAAAATAGTGTTGACTTAAGTCAAGCATTCCCTTCATAGTGTCAACCCAAAAGCATGAAATCTCTTAACCTTTAATTCCCCTAAAAAGATGTGGATGGATTAGATTTGCCACGACTCATTAAGATTTGTCTTTCCAAAATGTGATTTGTGTTCTTATCAATTAGACTTGCTTATATTTTTTATAATTATATTTTTAAAACATTAATTTGTTAGTCCTTGTAACATCAATTCAGATCTCTATAGTTTTTTAATTGTTATTATGTTCTTACAATTTTTTAATTATAGGCATTAATATTTATACTTATAATCCGTTAATTATGACAAGCGTAGATGTTGACTGTCCAATATATAAGATTGTAAGTTGACATGAAATATAAAATAAGAAAGAATTTTTTTTAAAATAAAATGACGAAATAAAATATATTTATTATCAACATTAAAAAATTATTATGCTCATAATTTTTTTTACATCTATATATAATCTGTAATATGGTTTCTGACCCAAAAAAGAAAATCTGTAATATGGTTGCCTTAATTTTATTTAAATTGGGGCAAAATCAATCCAGGCGTCTATTGAGTGAAAGCCATGTTATTAGCTACTAACTTTATTTTCATTGCAAATTAATTAATTATGAGTATAAAAACTAGATAGAATCCCACAAAAAGAAGTTTAAAATTAGTAAATCCCAAATAAAAAATTTGTAGAAAATATTTTGTTATTTGCAAGTTTGGCATTACTAAGACCTACTAAAGTGTCGTTATTAAACTTAATTAGGGATTTAGTAACTTTAAACTTTTTTGTGGATTCTTCCTTAAAAACTAATGCCAATATTTGAGAACATTGTAAAGACCCAATAAAAATTGAAAAAAAACTACAAAAATATTATTAAAAATGAGATAGAGTTGCATATTAATTTTTTCTTGTATTTAATGTTCATGGTTTTAGGCCAGAGACCCCTCCTTATTAATTTTTATAAATACTTTGGTAAGCCACTAAGAATGTCTTCTACAATTAATAAAGAATAATTAATCTTTTATTTAATATTGAAAACAAAGGACAGACATCTTCCAATCATATTGCTCGCACACAAAAATTGGAATTGAACTCCCAAATACAGGTTTAATAAACAAGATCCTACAATTTATTTAAATAAAATTCACAATTACTAGTTAAATTTGAGTGCATCCGTGTACGTAATCAATGTTTAACAAAACTTATGATTTACTCCTCCAGTATTCAATATAGAACCTAATTGTTGAATTAATTTTGGTCATAAATATAAAACATATTTTTCATATTTATCAATTTTTTCTAAATTATCCTTATAGAGATACTCCCTCAACCGTAATTAAATAGAAGAGGGAGGAGGATATTAAGGAAGATAATTATGGTATTTTAGAAAAAGTATGTTATATCTTTTATAATTAACTAAGGGTTAAGGTGCGTCCAGCACCTCGAGCTATTTACTCAGGTGCGTCCAGCACCTCGAGCTATTTATTCAGGTGCGTCCAGTGGCCTAAAATAATTTTGGGTGCATCCAGTGTCCTAAACTAATTAAAATGGTGCATCTATATCTCAGGCTAACAGAAATGTCATGTTTAACCGTTACTTTCCTGACTCAGTTTAAAGTTGACCTCATATATTCTAAATGGTAGACATATGGACATTTGATGTGTATTATTCTTACTCAAAATTGAATTTATTTCCGTCCTCTTCTTCTAAATAAATTGACTTTTGAGTGAGAATAATACATATCGGGTGCCCATGTGTCTACCATGTAGAATATCTGGAGTCAACATTAAGCTGAGTCAAGAAAGTAATGGTTAAACATAACATTTCTGTTAGCCTGAGATATGGACGCACCATTTTAATTAGTTTAGGACACTAGGTGCACCCAAAATTACTTTAGGCCACTGGACGCACCTGGGTAAATAATTCAGGGTGCTGGGCGCACCTTAACCCATTAACTAATTTATCTAACTTTTTAATCTAATTAAATTAGTTAAATAGATTTTATATTAAAAAACGTAAGAGTATTTTGTTTTATTACATTCTCAGTTGGCATCACAGAACGCCTAATCATAGATCCACCGGACACGTCTCTTCCTCTGATTCCACTCTTCTATGGTAGTTTCTGAACACTTCTATTCTCATTAACTTTTAATTATAAAATGCGTTTATTTAAGTGCCTTTCTCTTCACATTTCTATTCCATCTTTTGCATTCTTATAGTTGAGGGTGCTTTATATTAATTCTCAATTTCTCATGATGTACTGTTTAATTTGGACCAAATCATAGACCTTATTAACATCAATTTGAACAGAATACCCGATGTTCTTTCTGAGCCTAAGACGATGTCATTTTGAGCTTAAAAGAATGGTTCGTTGTATTTATGATTTAGTAATTTTATCAGATTATATCTGATTTATATGCTTTATTAACTTGTAAATTACTATTACATTTTTATAGTTATATATAATATTTTTGCATTTTTTGTAAAATCATACTCCTCCAGTCTTTAATAATTGTTGAGTTGGTTTTGGTTCTAAATATAAGATCCATTTCTCATATTTATCAATTTTTTCTAAATTATTCCTATGGACACCCCTTCAACCATAATCAAGTACAAGAGGGAGAATGAGTATTAAGAAAGATGATTATGGCACTTTAGGAAAAATGTATCACATTTATTATAATTAACTAACTTACCTAACTTTCTTAATCTAATTAAATCAGTTAAATAGGTCTTATATTAAGGACTGGAGGAGTATTATTTTGATTATGATTGAGCTAACTTTGATTTAACCAAGATTATGTATCACTTACCTTTAAATCACTATTTCGACCAATGTAATGATATTTTCATAAACTTGATCCATGCGTGCTAGCTAATTTAAACATACTAATAAAATTAGTTAAAGTTAAAAACATTAAATTTGGATTTCCAACATGACCTTCATTAATTACACTATTTTTTTTCAATTACACTAAATTCTAGCATCATATCAATTTTTATTCTCTCATTAACCTCATTAAATATGGGTATATATGGAAAAAAATATACTCCTCTGATCCTATTTATAAGTTACTTTTAACATACGTTACACATACCAATAAAAACTTTAAACTTTATTTACTCTCATTTAAAATTTAATAAATTTTTAATTTTATCCATATTTAATGTATATTATATCTCATGTAAACACAATAATAAATAAAGGATAAAAGTATGTATCCATACAAATTTTTTTTCACTACCCTATAAATATAACTAAAAAAATATTTTCTGTACCATATAAATAAAACCAGAGTAGTATTTAATAGCCACTAGACTATCAAAAGTTCTTATAAAAAAATAAAAATTTCTTTAAAAATGAATACTATAATAAGGATATAAGGGAGTGTCAGATATAGAGCAACGCCTAAGATTTAGATTTAATGTTTTTATTGAACGAAAATCTTGTTTTAATTTTTTCCCCCAAGAACCAAGATCTGGTTTTAAATTTTTATCTATATGCATAACACGTAATAAAATCATAATAAACGCAAAAGATTTTAGGGTCAGATTAGGGCGTACTAATAAATAGGAGTACTAGAGAATTGCTTGGTACAATAAAATTTTGTAACGGTACGGACCTCAGGGAAACAGTGCCGTACTACAATCTAAGAACTGAAGAACAAGATCCGTTATCAATTAACCGGTACATCTGTACGTGCATGTACGTGAATCTCTCAAGAGATCCAGGTCAAAAAAAAAAAAAGAATTTCTTAAGAGAAATTTGTCAATATTTTGAAAATTTTAAAAATATTCTTGAATTAATTAGTGAAACTTAATAAAAAGTTGTATAATTTACCATTTATTGCATGAAAATTATCCACAAGTTTGAAAAATATAATGTATCTTTGTGCAATATAAGCAAATTATTTTGCTCGCTGTGATTATATAAACCAACAACATAACATAAATTAAAAAGTAAAATAATGTGTTAATATTTAAGTATGAAATTTGTAATCTCTGAGGGTAAAAATTCTTGTAGTCAATAATTATTTACAATTTAAACCAAATTCAAAACAAATTACAATAAATAATTTTAAATAGCAAAACAAATTGAGAATATGATTTGAAAAATTAAAAAAAAAAGCATGCATTGAATTAATTTTTTGATTACCTAATTGATTTGAACAACATTCATGTAAAATAGGGATTTTTTAGTTCAAAATACAAAAATTAATGCCAAACTAACGATTGGGTATATCAAAATTAAATCTTAAAATTAGAGGGGATCTCTTTGCTGTATAAATTTTAATTTTAAATGCCTAGATAGGTTTTAAAAATAGAAAGGAGATTTTTACAATTAAGATAAAATAAAGTGCATGGAAGCATATTTTACTCTTGTTTACATATACACACTAACAACACGCATATTATGCAATAAAACCACAGTACATGCACAAGATTTTAGGTTCAGATTTGTCTAATAAATAGTATTTAAGAAGTAACTTGATTTATTGTTTGTAATTAAAGTTTTGAAACGTTGCGTACCTGAAGTGACATAGTGCGACCCAAGACATAAGAAATGTCTTAATAAATTAGTGCATGAACTAATTAATTTGAACATGAACCTCTTGAGATTTATAAAAATCTGTCTAAAAATATCCACTAAGACGTAATGGTTTTTTCGAGCTTGAGATTGTGAATTCAAATGCTGTTATTGCATGTTGATGTAAAAGAGAAAGTAAAAAAGAATAAGGTAATAACAAAGTTTTTTTTTTGGTGAAAAAATACTTTTTCTGCTACGTATGGCAGTATAAGTATCATCTTATTAGAAGTAATCTTATTCGAAATATTACTGAGTATTAAATATAGACACCTGAGAATGAGAATGTGAACATTGGTTTGTCTGATTGGTTAGTACAGAATATTGTTGGGTGTTGAGTTATATGACTTTTAAAAGTAGGCATGAGTTCATTGGCCTGGGCTTATGTTGTTTGTTTTTTTTTTTTGGGCCAGCAAACTGAGTATGATATTAACAGCCGGCAACATTGCATGTGATAAGGTGAGGAATGCTCTTATTCAAATAAAGAAAAACCATATTAAAAATACGTATCTTTTCTTTTAATTATTAATTTGGTACTTATATTTTTTTTCTTAATTAAATAATTTAATATTTCTCTTTTAGGTTAAATTTTTTTTAATTAAATAATTTAATATTGCTCTTTCAGCAGCAGTAACTCTTGTAACTTTACTCTATTAGTATTGCTAGTCTCTGTGCAAAAGTTAACAAAGCAAAATTAAAGATTTAATTAAAAAAAAACACATCGTACACTCCGTTTCAATTTTCCTGCCATGATGTTTGAAAGCCAATTCTTTGGACAAAATTTGTATTGATGGCACCGTAACACTATTGCAGTGTAGTCTATGGATGAGTTCAATCTAATCCTAGAAATATTACGTTCAGCATTCAAGGCTATAAACAAAGCACAAATGGCAAATAAATTGCACAGAATCCAAGTACAAAAAAGAGAAAGAAAGTGCGCATAGCCAAATGTTATTGCAAAATGCCTTGGATCCAAAATGCTTATTTCAGGTCAAGGATAGCGCATACTTTTAGGCTCTAAAAATTCTTATAAATATACTTACAAATCGTCTACTAATAAAGTCTTCACATAAAAAATAATAGTACAATTAGTGAGGGGCTAGTCCCTCACAACGTGGCGAATCAAGGTTCCAATCCTCGCTGGGAGAGGTGTTTATATTCAGTGCCCGACAGTACTTCGAATATGATTGTTTTCAATAGGAGAATACCTATATTTTAGTAAAAAAAAAAAATAACAGTACACTTCTTTCAGCAATTATCCCCTAAGTCGTTTCCTTATTTTTGTACATATTTTTCATGCGACAATGTGGCTTTGACCCACAAATGCGTCGGCTAGGGAGCGACATGGGAGCGACACTTTCCCAATCTCATTCTTGTGTGGGCTTTGCTGGATCCATTGGTCCATTACTAAGCCCAATGACCTGTCAAAGTTTGTAAGTATGCCATAAACCCTTAAATTGGGCTTAAAACCCATATCTTTGCACAAAAAACGCAGGAAAAACGAACTCACAGAAGCTGGGCAGCATGTATGGAGAAAATATTATTGGAATAAGTGAATGTTATCTCGAAAGATTAGTCTCTCGCGATGATTTAGGTGGAAACATACTCTGGGCAACTGCAAAAACACCAATAAAATGGGTTCTCAGTTCATTTTATGAGATGAACTGCAGTCAAGACGATGATTCTGTTGATTTTGATGATGACTTTATAAAATTTGAGACTACAAGCCAATTTCTTCATTTGAGTGTTCCCAAACCTCCTGGGTTCTACGGAGGGGAAGAAGATCCCTCTTAGTTAAAAGGGTAATTATTCCGAAATATAATATACATATTTAATGTAACACACTTTTCTCTCGATTGTTTAAAGATTGGGTTTTGCTTGGTCAGTTCACACACAAACATTATCTTCTCCATCAGATCATCGATTGCTTCGACGAATGTTTTGAGGAAAGGAAAAATTGTAGGAGCTACCAATACCCACCCCGGAGCTCATCCTCTAGCGGCGGTGTACCTGCCGGAGATGTTCACCTTCGTTTCTCCATCGTCGTCGCCTTCCTTAGTTGATCATAACGTGTCTCTTCGTTTTGACGCTGCAGACTGTACAAAGATGAGGAAAAGACAATCGCAAAACCAATTTACAATAATAAACATTATTTAGCGGAGAGTAAAGAAAGAATAAATCGATTACATCTTTTTGGGTAGAAAATGGATGACGGAGGAGAAGGTAAACTTGCATTGTGTGAGTGATAATTATTTACTGTATTTAGTTATCAACTTGTGTTATGTGAATGCTTGGTGCTCGTACTTTTATTAGTCAACATTCATTGTGTGAATAGTATATTTGAGAATATATGGCCCTTTACTATAATTCTTCTTTTAAATAAATTCAAAATTCAAAATAAGTAAAACTTTTGTAAGGTGTGCTATGCCAAAATTTCTAGTAAGTTGCGCAATTAAAGAATATCACACCAGTGAAGAAAATAAGAAAACTCCAACAAGGAGGGGGAAAAAAGAGAAAAGAACAGTCTAAAGCCTAAAATAGTGTACCTTAGAGCAGCAAGTGTGGTTTGGGAGAAAATGGGGCAATCCTCAACAGTAAGATATTTCAACTTTGGAAACATGTTATCATAGAAGCCTTCCTCATGGATTTCAGGTTCGCAGTTGAAAAGTCCCTTTAGTTTAGAGCAATCTTTAATCTTCAGATGTTTCAACTGTGGAAGATTTTCAGTGGAGAGGAAGAGCCATTTCAACTTTCTGCATCTAATGACTCTAAGATCTCGAAGTTGTGGGAAGCAGAAGGAATAATGAGAGGAATACGCGTTTGGAAAGTGATGCTCTTCAGATGACATCATCTCTTCCAACTCTTCACATTCTTCAATCTCTAGACGCTCCAAACATGGTAGGCTTCTGATCACAGTGCTAGGGAAGATGCACTTCAATTTTCTACATTTACTCACATAAAAGTCCTTAAGATTTTGGAACATGATGAAACTGGGACCCTCCCATATGGACATGAGGTCCATTGAATCCTTCAAAGACAAGTGCTCCACTCCTGAGATCAACATCATCGCTTTTTCTTCATTTACAAACAATTGTTCTTTTGCATCTAATGAAGTTTGAACATTTGAATCTTCTGTAGAATCCTGCCGCAACTGCAATTTCAATTTAAAAAAAAAGATAAAAAATTGGTTACATTGTAAGCATCTCGAGCAAACTCTTTGCTGATATGCAAATGTTTATATATCAATTTTAGAGACCAAAAAAATCAATTTATAATTGATTTAATTTACTGTAAAATATCTTTTCATTAAAATAGTTTGAGTCACTCACACACAATTATTCTTTCATCAGATTTTCTTTTTGGTGGAATTTCATAGTCAAAGTTTTAATATGTTTGTACATGACAAATTTAAAAAGAATGTCATTAATAAATATTCAAAATACATGAAATGAAGTCTCGCACATACACACACACGAACGCCATACTTTCATCTGTTGTGATCCAAAATTGAAGGAAAATCTAGTTGTGTATACGCATCAAGTATTGTTTTTATTCTTCTTGCATCTCTTTGTAATTTATAAGTTTTCTATTTAATTTATAAATTATAAATGATGTATATGATTCTAATCCAGATATTATTCCATCTATTTTTGAAGACGCTAATCAAACAAAATATAGAATAATCACTCATACCGTTATTGTTGTCAATTGTTGAAGAATCGATCCGAAACTTGAATCTACAAATCTGGGGCAGTTGCAAATGCTGATGTGGCTTAGCTGCACCTGAAACTGCAACCCTTGGAAAACACTCACCAAATTTGGCAAATTTATTAGTGTTATCATCGTCAAGCTTGAAAGCACAATTGTCTCACGATAGTTGGCATCATCTTCTCTACTATGCCCAAAAATTACCTTTAATTCATCAGCCCCATTTATCCACAAAAAGTTTAGTTGGGGAAGAATAATAGCCGCGGACGTAGAGAAGAGTCTTTTGAGCTTGTTGCACCTCCCGACCCTCAACTCTTTTAGTTCTGGGAAGCAAACTTGACCATTGGACATGATCTTATGTTCCTCATTTTCTGCAATTATTTCCTCCAATTTCTCACAATCAAATAAGGTTAGGGAAGTTAATCTGGGAAGGCTGTTGTGGACAATAGTGCTCATTGAGAATACAAACTTTAACTTTTCACAGCGAGTTACTTTTAAGGAATGAACATGTTGGAAGCTCAAAACTTGTGTGGGAACAAGACCTCCTGGCATTTGTTGTTCTTCTGAGTCGCTTGTTTCTTCTTGCTCATCATCACCAATAATGCGCCAGCGTGCAATTCTAGGACTTTGAACATCAAGCTCTCCAGCATTTAAAACAGAAAGTGGAAGATTATTGAGAGCCTCTTATTATTTAATTGGCTGTATTTCAACACATACTCCTTTACAAGTCCCTGCATGTAACAGAAAGGAGTGAAAGGCGGGGGAATAAAATATTATAAGTTCCTTGGAAAGATTATGAAAAGAAAGAGATTGCAATACATTCAACATTTACTCCTATTTGTTTAAGTTGAGAGATGCAGTTCATTCATATGTATGTAGGAATGCGTGATGTCTTAGTCACTTGTTTTGTCTACATTTAATCATGCTAGAATCATGTTAAAACCAGAAATATATAATGCTCTGCATTGCTGAAATCCTTCTTCTCTTCAAGTTCCATGGTTTGAACCATCATTGATTGCCACATAACCTGCTATAAGAAAAATTTATATCCTATTTGTATCCGAATAGTTTCTTTGGTTTGTTCCATGAAATGTAGAATGACTTGTTTACGAAGCGGCTTTTTACATGTAGATATCTCGTGCATATGCATGTGAAAGGAATTAACGTATTAGACCGGAGTTCATGAGCTTAAATGAACAAAACATTAAAAAAAAAAATAGAAGCATTAAACATTCAGCAAGCATGAATTTAATTAATATTGCAAAATAAAACATAGACAAGATTTGCAGTATGGAGAAACACAAATGCAGAATATTAGTTACCTCTTTCGTGTAATCAATAGTTGCACCCATAATTGGCATAAGTCTTGGGCAATCATGAACTTGAACTCTGCAAAGCTCCCCTGTCAGCAACTTAAACCCTTGGCATACATTAGCGAGTCTAGGCAAGTTCTTAAGTTCCATATCTCTCATGTTAGGGAATGTAATCTCCTTGTCACTGTCAATCTCATGCTCTTCATTGTTTGAGCAGTTGAAAATTTCTTCCATTTGCGAACAATAGGATATGGTTAGATTGCTTAGCTGCGGAAGCACTGAAGTAATAGAAGCACTGATCATGAAAGATAAAATGAATTTCAGTTTGTTGCACTTGGAGACTTTCAAACTCTTCAATTTCAGCAGACAAGATTGAGTAATGGATAGATTCTTCTGAGTCTCTTCATTTCCTGCAAAAATTGCATCTAACTCCTCACAGCAAGATATGGTTGCAGATGTTAACTCTGGAAGACTTTGATAGATATGATCAGAAAAGACAAATTTCAATCTTGCACATTTCTTCAAAGTTAAATTTCGGAGGTACTGAAGTGTTGGAATTTGCTCTTGTACCCCGGTTTGACGGTGGAAAATGGACTCTACTCCATAATTATCTAGTTCAATCCATTCCATAGCTGCCAATTCATGGCACTTAAGTTCCTGCAATCCCTTTGTGAAAAGGAAAAAGCAGAAGTAAAGACAACGAAAACCATTGACATTTTTTTTTTGGCTAAGAATAAGATAAATTGGGATTAATTAAAATTCTACCCACACACACATTATTCTTACGTAGACTTAGTCTATCAATTTTTTTTGATAAATTAAACAAATAAAGATCAGCCATTTGAATATATAAGAAATGGAGTTCACAATAAAGTCAAGGAAAAATTACAATGAGGGCCCTATAAGAGTCCATATTTATTGGTGGCTGTAAAAAATGATAAATAAATTGAATCACCAAAAGACAAAACAACTAAATATAATTACTGGATTATTCGTGTATTGAAAAATTTTGTAACGACGACAAATCGTGGCACAAAAAATGTCAACAGAGAATGTAAGCCAAGAGGCAGAGCCCAGCTTCTATTAAGGTGTTTTAAGAGAAAAAGATATTAGGAATTTTTTTATCAGAATGCTAGGAACTGTTTTATATAAAAAACTTTCCAATTTTTCAAGCTTTTTTTGTTTTGTTTTGCAAATCTAATTGAAGTATGGAAGAGAAAATGCGTACCATATTTGGACAATCCGTCCATTCTATTCTCTTTATTGATGGGTACCTGGAACGATACCTCTTTGAGCAAATTCCAACAATATTTGGAAGATTTTTCAGTTTGATATATTTCAATAGGGGAAGCACTATTTGAGTCACATCTTGATCATGCATAATTGGTTGTTCTTCACCAGCATTTTCACCAAACACAAATTTCATTTGAGGAGCATTCATTATGGATAGATCTTGCAATTGCACAAACCGTTGAGCTAAAAAGACCGGGCATACAGATTCTAATTTGCAGCAATTATCGATGGACAAATATTTTAGTTCTGGGACTCTTGAATTCTCCCATGCATCACCACCACCCTCTCCCTCTAGTACATGCATCAATTCACTGCAACCTTCTATTTGAAGGTTCTCTAAGGATAACAAAGTGCATGCGGTAGAGACAGGGAAGAGAGATGTCAACATTGGACAACTGGAAATATTGAGAAACTTGAGATTGCCTAAGTTGCAATCAGCAGGGTATATGTAGAGCAATTGAGGGCAATTGAATATACTTAGCCTTTTCAACTTTTGGAACAAGCTGAAAGGAGAAGGCCCACGATGTAGTTGTTTAAGATTATCCATGTCTCTTAGCACTAACTCATCCAATCTGGGGACAACTGCATCTTCATGAAGAGTAGTTTCATTGGTAATGCATTCTATCTCTGAACACCTTTCAAGATGGAGTTTAGTTAGCTCATTTGTGCCTCCTACAACTTGGGCAATATCAGGCATGAATATTTTGCTGCCTCTCTTAAGCTCATAAAATTTAATAACAGTTGCTCTTTGTGCAAGGTCTTTGATTCTTGCACCTAAAATTGAGATATTTAATTGACCCAAGTGCAAAGATCTTGCGTCTTCTTCATTTTGAGATGCGAAGCCTATGCCATGCTCCCCAATTTCTAACTTATACCTCCTCAATTTCATCAAAGCAGCAGGGTCCGCAAGGTATTGATAGCAATTTGCATTTTTTGAGTGGGGAAAATGTTTGGAAACATACAACTCTTCTAACTCCAAACACCTTCCTATTGCTTCATAACAACATTCATCTATTGTGCAACTCGACAAATCTAACAACTTTAACTTGTTTAATTTTTCAATTCCATTTGGCATTCTTTCAAATTTACTACCTTGCAGGTCAAGAATTTCAAGTCTTGTAAGACTTAACACAAAAGAGATGTCATGTAAATCCCAATACTGCAATCTCAAAGTTTGAAGATTAGACAACCATTGGATTGATTGAGGTTGTAGTTCAACGCTAGCCTCATATTTGCACATAATAATCAAAGCCTTGAGTCCTTTGGTGCCTTCAAATGATGTATGTGATATATCCAAGGGTTTTATTGAGCGTAATAATAGAAACTCAAGCTTCGGAGCATCTAAATGAGAAGGAAATTGAAATAATTCATTGTTGTGATACCATGAAGATACGGCATAACAATCTTTTATCGCTTCATCAGTAATCAATTTGTTTAATTCTTTTGTACAATTCACCATAATGGTGCGATCCTCTTCAGATGCTTTCCACAAAGCAAAGTCACGAACCACATCATGCATTGTCACATATTCTTGTGTATACATGTTGAACTTCCAAAAACGCATCAAGAATGAGGAGTCAATGAGATAATTTATAGTTGCTCTAACTTGACTCCTTGCTGTTTCAAACGAGTCCGCATCTTTGCATAAGCCTAACCCCACTCCATTCCTCAAGAGATCTTCAACAACAATGCCATGATCTTCAGGAAACATGGCACACATTAACAACAACAACTTAGCTTTTGGGGTCGCTAAATAATCATAGCTTAATTCAAGACAAGCAAAAGCGTTCCTAACACCTTTATCCACATTGTTTGGCTTTGCATTCCTCAACCTACACAACGCTACATTCATCTCATCAACTCCTTTTCCTCTCAAGCAAGTTCCCATAGCTACAATGGCTATAGGTAGGCCCTTACATTCCATGGCAATTTCATGAGCCACAACTTCTTTAGCGACATCATCAACCCTAGCATGAGTTTGAAACAAAGTCCAAGCTTCATCTTCTTTTAACAAATGAAGTTGAATCATCTTTTGGCATTCCATCAAGTTACATACCTCTAGACGACGTGTGGTCAGGACAACTTTGCAACTTCTTTGATGATTTCCTCCAGTGAGAATCCCTATATCCTCAAGATCCAACATGGCCCATACATCATCCAGTATTATCAAAATTCGTTCTCCACTTTGCAATCTTAGTGCTATTCTTTTTGCTCTACCTATTTCAAATTCTTCACTTAATTTGAGCCCCAACGTGTCAGCAATTTCGCCTTGAATTTTTCTTACATTTGGGCTTTGAGAAATTGTAGTAAGCACAACTCGATCAAAGATCTGTAACTCTTTGGCTTTCTTTCCCACTTCTTTCACCAGGGTGGTTTTCCCTGACCCTCCCATGCCCCATAGCCCAATTATGGAGCTACCATCATCTCGCAGTGCCTCACACAGCTGATCAAAAGCATTTTGTGTAGAGTTGAAGAGCTTAAAGTTTTGAGGAGAGTGATAATCTATATCTGGAATAATAACAGGATGGGAAAATGAACTGAAGCAGTCACTCTTTGTATTTAGATCAATCATCCTTTGGGCAGTCTTAGCCAACTTTTTGCAGAGACAATATCTCTTCCAAGTAGGGCACCACCCTCGAAGGCAGCCATGGTTAGCCTTTAGTCCTTCCTCTAATTTCTCCACCTCTGCTATGAGGCTTTTCACATCATTCTTCCACTTGTTAACCTCATCATCAATCCTCTCAGTTCTCTTGATAGCCTCTTGAACAAGTTCCTGCACTCTCCCTTGCTTTAGTATTAGCTCCTCCTTCCTAATGTCAACATTTCTGGTGATTTTTCTGACACAAACCAAACATTGCAACTGCTGGAAAGTTGGGTGCACCAAATATTCAGCGAGTTTTGCTGCTACCGACAGTCCCACCTCCGCCATTTAGTATTAATAGCAACCTAAAGGAGAGCCATTCATCATCATCAAATGATTATTTCGAGAAATTGAAGCATCTTTATTATGTACTTACTCTTACATGAAGATATCATCAACATGAAAAGAATGATGTTTTTCCTTAAACAGTAAATTATGGACGATCAATTGTTTTGGTTCGGCTTTCTTGCTCTGATATTGGGTTTTTTTTGGCCCCAGGGATGTTCAGATATTGGAGTAACCAAATTTAGTGTTTTATGTTTCTATTGAGATCGATGCAAAGGTGAAAGAAAGAAGAAAAAATGTAGTCTGCAAATGACAGCGGCAATAATGAGAAACGACTAGGGATAACGGCCAAAAATACTTGCAAGCATATTTTATGCAATTTGACAGAAAATTTTTCTCATATACTTACTTTGCATTTCATAAATGATGATTGCAAAGTTACTTATAAACTATTTTAAATAGGCCCTAACAAAATACTCATGCTTTAAGAATTGAGAGAGGTCACAGATTGACGTTTATATATGGAGAAACAACTAGACAAATAGGGGAGAAACAAGAAAAAAACATGCTAAAAATAAAGTGCGAAAAAATGAGACTCTAATTTAAAATTGAAAGCAATTATTAGAAAAAATAGGTAATCTCTGGAAATTTAAAATTAAAAGACATATGCAAAAAAAAGAAGGACATATTCTAATTTTCGTAGCTGGCATCTCTTCTTTACACGGGTCTTTCTTGAAGGGTAATTATGACCAAAATATTTTAAAATCACGTTTAAACAATTAAACCAAACACAAATATACCTAAACAATTTATTTTAAATCTGAACTTGATATATTGCGGCTGTTTTGTTTATGCTTTTTTTCCCTTAAAAAAAAAAAGAACAAAAGAAAGAACGAGAGTATTTACAAAACCCATTAGCTAAGCTATGTTTGCCACTTTGTCCGGTTAATTGATTTTCCCCCCAGGGTATATACGCCTATTTTTGACAATATAGGAACAAGATTAGAGTTGCTAAAAAGGCCAAGATATGTACCCCAAATTTTGTTATTTTTTCAGACCGAGACTTAACTTTCTTGCTATGAGATCTAAGCATTTTCCAGCTGTTTTTAGATCCTAGAGTAATTAAACTTATTGTCTTGGATTGTACTTTGGGAGAATCAGTATGAGCTAGTAGGGAAGAAATGTAATTACGATAAGTAAGTAGCATGCAATAATCAGTTTCAGCACAAGAAATAACAACATGTCCATGCTGTTTACTTCTCATGTATTTTTTTTTAATTACATTCCTTCCATGAGATCTCATAGTAATTTTACTTTCTCTTGTATTTTCTGTTAGATTTATGCCAAGTTGAAAGGAAAACAAGCAACAAATGTGGTTTGTAATAACAAGTAGAAAACACTGATCAGAAAATGAAAGACTAATAAAGGTGGGGAAAACGAGGGTTTGATGTTCATACCAGATAATCAAGCTTGCAAAATTCAGTTGATGATTCTTGGCTTGCAAATTTTCAAGAGCCAGATGAATAGAAATATATAATTTACCTTATAGTGGGTTTACCAAAGGGATAGAAAGAAGCGATTCACTATGAAGAAGAATTCAATTTGTTGCTGAGTGATTGGTGGCTCAAAAAAGTTCTTATAATGATCCCAAGGGTTGGGTGAAAAATAAGTTCTACAGACATAATTAGTATTATAATCTTGTACTGTGTATTATTCTACTACTCATTAAGGGTCCGATTGGTATGAGGAAAAATGAGAGAAGGAGAGAGAAATTTTTGATAAACTCGATTTAAAAAATAAAAAAGGTGTTGTTAAAAGCTTTCAAGTAGTTTTTATGACTATTTTATATATTATTTTTTCAGTCTTAAATATAAGACCCATTTTATAATATAGTGCAAATTGTATTATAAAATGGGTCTTATATTTAAGACCGAAAGAATACTTCTTTTCTTTATTAAAATTTTAAAACCCCACTTTTTCAACTTTTTAAATAGAGTTCATTAAAATTTTTCCTCACCTCCCCTCCGCTCCCCTTCATTTCCCTTACACTAAACATTACCTAAGAATAAGTAAGTTAAATTACTTTTTAAAATATATATTTTTTCCAAACGATTTACAAAAACTTGATAATTTCACAGTTCGGTTATCTATCTATTACTTTCTTGACTTATTCATCAATCTCACGTAGTATAATAGAGACGTAACATTTTCTAGCCTTCCTTTTTAAGTTCTTAGTTTAAAATAAAGAAGAATAATTTGAATTCAAAAAATTAGATTCCAAATTGGAGATTGGGAACTTACCTAACACTAATGAAATAGAACAATTGCTTATATGGCCGGCCATTATCCCATGTTGGTATGTTATTTTATTATTTAGGTATCATTGAGCTCTGTCCCTTACTTTCATGAAGCAACATATTTGAAGGCTAAAGTTATATTATTAGATATTCTCTCGGATTGATTGGTTAAATAGATTGGATTAATTATACTTGTTTTGGTATGTCTGAAATCAATTAAATGTTACCTCAATTCTTAGAATCTATACAAATTATTTTTGAAATAAATTATGTGATAAAAATTGAAGCTTGGGATGTATTTCAAATTCATGTTAAAGTAGATGATGGCGCTAGAAAAGTAGCCCATGTAATGAACTACCCATTGCAGTTATGACCATGGGGAAGTGTTTAAGAAGAAAAGGACTTGGAAGAGGTGGACATCACGAAAATGTTTGAATTAGCTTTTTGAAAGTAATTCTAGAATGTGTGAAGTAAATATATGAGAAGAGTTTTATTTTAATTTGCATGAAAGTATTTTTTTAAAGTAATTATAATGGTTGCTGTACCCCGGTATAATTTAGAAATTGGGCAGCATAGCATAGGCTTAATATTTCACAGTGAATGCACAAGATCTTTAAATTTGGGTTAGTTAAATACCTCTATGTTAGGTGGATTAATACAGGATCTTGCATAAGGATCTTCCTCTTTTAATTTAGAACACCTCCAACTAGAAAATCTTCAAAATCTAGTTGAATTTTTTTTTTTAGAAAGGTATCATCCAGGGTGCCCATCTACAGAGATAATAAAATGGAGGGATTATCAAAATATGGTATGCATTTGCTCTCCCCCAGACTTTAAGTTGACTCGTAAAAATGATTAAAACTACTAAAGTTTTATTATATAAAACAATATCTTTCCACTGTTTGAATCTCACTCTGTTTATGGTTTAAATAAAAATGCAATTAGCTATAGCAATAATATTTTTTGACCATGACCAATAGCAATAATAAACAACATACATTACAATTTTCATCATTCCCTTGAACCATCCATCTCTCTTCTTATGTAAAATTTGAAGCGATTCATTTGGTATCATTTTTATTTAAATACTTTGCATGGTTTGTTGTCTACACACATGAACAAATAATGCTTTCTCAAGTTTCAATTAAAAATAATTTTTTTTTTATCATTGGTAATTTTAATTTTTGTTTTTATGTCTAAGACTCTGACTCGACTCTCTAGGATTGGGTTTGGCAAATTTGAAGTTAGTCTGCTGATGGGCCTCAATTTGGGCGGAAGTGAGGCCCAAAAGATAAAACTATGCTTTTTTCAATTTTATCTTTATTGAATATGAGAGAAAATGTATAGATTTTTTTTTTGGGAATGCCCTTTATTTTATAAGAGTAAATGTAAAAAATTGTATCAATTTATTGCATTTCTTGGCATGGAAAAATGAGATACAAGTGACTTACCTATAGAATGTAAGTGGCAATAAATGTTTTGATGTGAAGCTGGATATACGCGAATGTAATTATGGAGTTGTAAATTTTAATATAACATTTTTGTGAATGTTTATATATTTTTTATTATCTTCCAGATCTCCTATCAATTTTAATATTTTTTTATTATTTTTATATTTCAATCTGTAGATTCTATCAATGATGTAAAGTTATACTTATAAGTAGAGTTTATATATAATGTATTCAGTATCTCAGATGGACGGAGAAATACTTTTATCTTTTCTTCTATCTAATTCTTTTTTCTAATTCTCTTTTCTTATTCTCTACTCTTTTATAACAAATGCCAATATGACGTTTCCTTAACTTTTTTTAAACAAAATTAGAACACTTTCCTTTTTAGTGGATTTCGCAAACATAGTATTTTACTAATCCAACTCTAATCAATCCACGTTAGACGTCACGAAATCACTGTCTTATCTTCTTATTGGACCATGAAGCAAATATTAAGAAAACAGTAAATGTAATTTTGTTTTGTTTTTTTTTCAAATTTAGGAGCATACATAACTTAGTCTGAAATTTAGGCACATAAATTTAGGCATATAAATTTAATATTTTTTTATCAAATACTCATCAATTATAATCTATCTAATAAAACTAATTTAGATCAAATATAATACATCAAACGTTGTTTTTCTTCTTGGCCAGAAAAAATCAAATGGAGTATGCAAACCAAAAAATGAAAGATCTGGTGATGATCATTATTATCAGCCTTGTCACTCGTCATAATTTAGGAAATGGTCTACAAAATTGATGGTTCCAACTCTAATCTATTTCAAATCTGTACTTGATTGGGGCTGTTTGTTTATGTTTTCCCCCCCTAAAAAAAGATGTTAGGAAAACAAACGAAAAAGAAAGAAAGAGAGGATGATTACGAAACCAATTAGCAATGTAGCATAAGTCGGAATGCCCCGGATTTTGTCATTTTTTCAGACTCGACTCTAAAATTTCCTCCTATGAATCTAAAACTTTTTCCAGCTATTTTTAGACCCCAGTGTAACTAAACTTACTGTTTTTGATTGTATTAATTAATTATAAAAAAGTTTTACAATAATATGTCACTTGTTATGCAATTTTTTTTGTAATTACATTTCTTTCTCGAGATCTCATAATAATTTTCTCTTGTATTTTTTTTCAGACTTGTGCCAACTTGAAAGGAAAACAAGCAACGAATGTAGCTTGTAATAACAAGTAGAAAACATTGATCAGAAAATGAAAGACTAAAGGTGGGGAAAAACCAGGGTTTGATGTTCATACCAGATAATTAAGCTTGCAAAATTATTCAGTTGACGATTCTTGGCTTGCAAATTTTGAAGAGACAGAGATCAGCGGAATTCAACTTACAATGGATTTACATCAAAGGGATAGAAAGAAGCGTTTCACTGTCACGAAGAATTCAACTTGTTGCTGAGTGATTGGTGGCGCAAAAGTTCTCATGATGCTCCCAAGGGTTGGGTGAAAAATGAGTTCTATTCACATAATTAGTATTATAATCTTGATGTACTGTGTATTATTATTTTACTGGAATAAATAAATTAACTTACTCCTTAAAAATATATATTTGTGTAAACGATTTGCAAAAAGATGACAATTTCACAGTTCAGGTATCTATCTATTACTATTCATTTCTTGACTTCGTCAATCTCACTTAGAATAATGGATATATAAAAGTTTTTATTAGGAAATTAGTTCAATACTCATCACAGTGATGAGTGTCATGATGTTCATCAAATCTCAACCATTTAGATTTAATATGAACGGTCGAGATATAATATTTAATTTTTTAAAAATATTTTTCTTTAATGGCTACATGATTTAAAATAAATATAATCTCTTAATTGTAAGTTTTTTAAAAAAGAATTTTTATTTAAAAGTCACTAGAAAATCTTAAATCTTAAATTTAAACCATTAAGGGTTTGTTTGGTATAAAGAAAATGGAGGAAAGGGGAGAAGAAGAAAAAATTTTATGAACTCGATTCAAAAAATTGAAAAAGTGGAATTAGAAGCTTTTTATTAATTTTATTGCTCTTTTATCTTACAACTTTTTTCTATTAAAATTTTAAAACCCCTCTTTTTTAATTTTTAAAATTGAGTTTATTAAAAGAATTTCTTCCCCTCTTCTCTCCTCTAATTCCCTTATACCAAACATAGAGTAAAAGTGTATTTGGATGATTTAGATTTCACAGTAACGATGAGTATCATGGTGTCTATCAGTGTAATGAGCACTGAAACTGTTCCTAGTTTTTATTCTTCTTTATTAAGTTTTTAAAATTAGATTCCAAATTGGAGATCGGAAACTTACCCAAATAGAATAATTATTTATATGGCCGGCCATTATCCCATGTTGGTATGTTATTTTTTAATTTAGGTATCATTGAGCTTTGTCCCTTACTTTTATGAAGCAACACATTTGAGGGCTAAAATTATTAGATATCCTCTCTTGGATTGATTGGGGGGCATCTAAGACAAATTAATGTTAAACCGATTGGATTAATTATACTTGTTTTTGTCTGGAATCAGTTAAATGTTACCTGAATTCTTATAATTTATACAAATTCTTTTTGAAATAAATTATGTAATAAAAAGTGAAGCTTGGGATCTATTTCAAATTCATGTCAAAGTAGATGATGAACTACCCATTGCAGTTGTGACTATGGGGAAGTGTTTAAGAAAAGGACTTGAAGAGGAAGAAAAGGATTTGAAGAGATGGACGACGGCACAGTGTATGTATTGGCTTTTTAAAAATAATTTTACATAATATGAGGTAAATATGGGAGAAGAATTTTATCTCAAATTACATAAAAATATATTTTCTCGATGACTATAAAGGTTGCCAAACTCCCCATTTAGAAATTGAGCAGCACAGCACAGGCTTGGGATTTCAGAATGAATACACAATATCTTTAAATTTGGATTAGTTAGATGTCTCAACGTTAGGTGGATTAATACAGTATCTTGTATAAATATCTTTCTCAAAAATCTTCAAAATCTAGTTGAAATTTTCTCAGAAAGGTGTCATCCATTCCGGGGTGCTTATCATAGAGATAATAAAATAGAGGGATTGTTAAAATATGGTATGCATTTGCTCTCCCGAACTTCAATTTGATTCGTAAAAATGATTTAAAAATCGTTATAATATGAAAAAAAAATTTGTTCGCGTGATTAAATTTTTTTAGCATGAGTTGAACAGCAAATAGTGTTCATGTGAATGTGAGCACGCATTGAGAGATGATGCCGTGAATTATGGACCTCAGTTATTTTAATGATGGACCTCATTTTGGGCTGAAGAAAGGCCCAAAAGATAAAAGTAAGACCCAAAAAGCCCATAAAATGGTTGTTGGCAGGGCTGAGTTGGATGCTATGAGGTGCCCAAGTCCAAAGACCCAGTGGGTTCCTATTTCCCCGAGGGTGAGACGCAAGACGCTGACAGCTTATGTGCTCCTTTGGGTTGGTAATTATAAGTACGTTTTATGAAAGTCAAAATAAAATTTTACTTATATATTTATTTTATATTTTGTAAATTATGATTAAAAAGTTACTTATAAGTTATTTCAAACGAGTCCTATATTTGCTCTTGGAGTTCATTTTTTTGATAAAAACATTTAACCAAATTATGCCAATTAATTAAAATGTTAGTTAAAATTTGTTAGAAATCATAAATATATGGAAGGAAAAATAAAAAAAGATCTTAAAAATTTTAAAAATTACAAATAAGGACTCGTTTCAATATTAGTATTGGTTTTGAGAATAATTGATAAGCAAATGATAATAATTTTTATGAACAAGTCCATGTACACAATTTTTTAATTTTTAGGGTAAATTTTTTTGCAATTGCTGCTATATAAAAGGTGTAATTTTTTTAAAAAAGATATTCTTATTTATGAGAAGAGAAAGGATAATTCTTAAAATAGAGAGGATTGTGGAAGAGAGAATTTACAGTGGATAGAGAGTATAAGTGAAAAAGGGAATAATGCTTGGAAAGTTGTGTGATACTAAATGTATTGAAATTAATGCGGACAAAATGAAAAAACTAACAAAGAAAATTTGAGACATCTTCAAATGCATCTTATAAATAAGAATAAGTGATATACGGTAATTGTTTCTTAATTATAAAAAGCAAGTAGAGACATGGTGTCCCCAAACGCGTAAAAACACAGTTAAGTGGAATGCATGATTTCTTTAACTTTTTCACTTTTGATTTCATGTTTTGGGGTCCGTTAGAATTGGAGGAAGAAAGCAAAAAGAAAGAGCCCTGTGTAACTTCCAAGTTCCTACCTAGTGGACGACTCATGCTCATGAGAAGTCTGGTCATTTTGAAAGATAATATATCTGGTATGAAAGTGAGAATCTCTTTTTCTTTGCCTCTTTAGTCTTCCGTGTTTTGATCATTGTTTTCTATTTGCTATACTTACATAAGAAGAAAGAACATCACCATTTCCAACTGATTTAACGACTCGACCTCATGAAAATGTCTGTGGATTTAAGTGCAATTCCGTTCATCTCCCTCTTGCAAACTTGCAAGCCAAGAATCAAGCTTATCTGGTATGAACATCAAAACCTCTTTTTCTTTTGCTTCTTTAGTCTTTCATTGTCTGATCAGTGTTTTCTACTCTCAAAGTATGAGTTGCTTTAAGAATTATCATTATAATATATGAAGCCATCATGAAGAATAATTGAGTCATTTAAATTATCATCAAGAAAGTTATAATAATGATTTATATTGCTGATTTGATTGAGCTGTAATTCTCCATTTTATCTTTTGTCAATGTGTTATTATTTTATAAGCCCTAATCAACCATAAATAAAATAGCAGCCTGGTTTTTCAAAAAAAGAAGTAACGAATTGCGTTTGTTCAAGGCAGAAATTAAATGCTACCTCCGCTCTTTAATATAAGACATCGTTTGACTTTTATTTTGGTCCTAAATATAAAATCCCAATCCACTTAGTCTCTCATATTTATTTATTTTTTCTCAAGATAGTCTTTTTAATAATGATAGTTCTAACCAATAAACTTGATTAGCAAGGATATTTTAGGAAAGATAACACCTATTTATTACAAATAACTAACTTGTTTCCTTAATCTACTCTGATTAGTCAACTAGCTCTTATATTTAGGACCGGAGGTAGTATTAGTAATGAAATAAGGCAACTTCTATTGATTCGTTCTTTATTTAATTTATTTGCAACCTTCACTAGTGCCAACATTTAATCCAAATTGCTTGTTTGTTCCTGCAAATGTCTCAAGAAAAGTAAAAATCATAAGATTGCTTGTTTACTTTAACTTTTAAATTTGGTCCAAAGGCACCTTCGCTAAAAAGCAAGTCATAGAGTCATGGCCATGGGGTCCCTAAACATATAATGGCAATTAACTGGAAATATAATTTCTTTAACTTTTTCAATTTTAAATTCATATTTTGGGGTCCATTAGAATAGAAAATTTATCTAATCAAAGTCTTAACTCTTAAGTTTAAGTCTATTTTTCTCTTAATTTTTTAGAGTAAAAAAAAAAAAAGGAAAAAGAAAGAGCGCTCTTATTTCCAACCGAGTTGACGACTTAAACTCATGAAAATTTTGGTGATTGCAGTGGAATTCTGTTCATCTTGCTCTTGAAAATTTGCAAGCCAAGAATCATCAACTCAATTATCTGGTATGAAAATGAAAACCCTGTTTTCCCACCTTTAGTCTTTCATTTTCTGGTCAGTGTTTTCTATTTGCTATAACAACATAAGGGTCCATCTGTGATCAAACTCGTAATTCTCAAAGTATGAGTAGCTTATTAGTTGTGTCATCAATTGGACCTATCACTTACAGACCACATTTGTTACTTTTTTTTTTCCCCCTTTCAACTTCACACTGATCTGATGGAAAATACAATAAAAACAGTAGATTCAGCCACTCTAGTATCTAAAAGTTCCCGGAAAAAAATTTACATCTCATACAAAGAAAGTTAGAACAATTGATCTTCCTTATTTATCATATTCTACATCATGAAATTTACCTTCCAGGTTGCTATTATCTAGTTGAATGGATGAAGTGGGTATATCAATAGCAGCAAAACTTGCTGAATATTTGGTGGATCCTACTTTGCGCCAATTGCAATATTTGTTTTGTGGCGGAAAAATCACCAGAAATGTTGAGACCAAAAAGGAGGAATTGATACTGAAGCAAGGGAGGGTGCAAGAACGTGTTGAAGAAGCCATTAAGAGGACTGAGAGAATCGATGATGAGGTTAACAAGTGGAAGAATGAGGTGGTGAGGCTCATAGCAGATGTGGAGAACTTGGTGCAAGAACTTAAGGCCAACAATGGCTGCTTTCAAAGGTGGTGTCTTATTGGGAGGAGATATCATCTCTGCAAAGCGTTGGCAAAGACAGCCCAGCAGATGACAGAGCTAAATACAAAGAGTGATCAATTCGAACCATTTTCCCATCATGTTGTTGTTCCAGATATAGAGTATCACTCTTCTAAAGATTTTATGTTTTTCAAGTCAACAGAAATGGCACATGATCAACTATGGGAGGCACTGCAAGATGATGATAGCTCTATAATTGGGTTGTGGGGTATGGGCGGTTCGGGCAAAACCACATTGATAAAGGAAGTAGGAAAGAAAGCCAAAGAATCAGGGCTATTTGATCGAGTTATAATCACAACAGTTTCCCAAACTCCAAATATTAGGAAGATTCAGGGTGAACTTGCAGACTTGATGGGACTTGAGTTGAAGGAAGAAACTGAAGTGGGAAGGGCGAGAAGAATTGCAATGAAATTACAAAGTCGAGACGAGCGAATTCTGATTATATTGGATGATGTATGGGCTACATTGAACCTTGAGGATATTGGGAATCCCTTTGGGGATGACGGTCCAGGAAATTGCAAAGTTGTCCTGATCACACGTCGTCAAGAGGTATGTACTTTGATGGATTGCCAAAAAATTATTCCATTAGGTCTGCTAACAGAAGATGAAGCTTGGGATCTATTTCAAACTCATGCTAAAGTAGATGGTAGTGCTAGAGAAGTGGCTAAAGCAGTTGCTGTGGAATGTAAAGGACTACCCATTGCAATTGTGGCCATGGCAAAGTGCTTAAAAGGAAAAGGACTTGATGAGGCAAATGTAGTATTGCACAGGTTGAGACATTCAAAGCCAGTTGATGTGGATAAGGGAGGGAGTGATGCTTTTACTTGTCTCAAGTTAAGCTATGATTATTTGAGAACTGTAGAAGCCAAATTGTTGTTCTTGATGTGTGCCATGTTTCCTGAAGATCATGAAATTATCATTGAAGATCTTTTTAGATATGGAGTTGGGTTGGGCCTATGTGAAGATGCTGACTCATTTGAAATAGCAAGGAGTCAAGTTATAACAGCTATAAATGTTCTTATTGACTCTTCATTATTGATGTTTTTTGTCAACTTCAAGAATGGAAAATGTGTGAAAATGCATGACATGGTTCGTGATGTAGCTTTATGGATAGCATCTAAAGAGCATGGCACCATTATGGTAAATTGTGCAAGACAATTTAATGAATTTCTTGAAGATGAAGTAGTAAAAGATTGCTATGCAGTATCTTCATGGAATGAAAATACTAAGTTGCTTCAATTCCCTTCTCAATTCGACGCTCCAAAGCTTGAGGTTCTATTGTTAAATTCAAGCGACCCCCTAGATTTAACACTTGCATCATTTGAAGGTGTTAAAGGATTAAAAGTTGTAGCTGTAATTAACAATGGATATGGCTGTCAGACAAAATTAGTACCTCAGTCAATACAATGGTTGTCCAATCTTCGGACTTTGCGCTTGCAAGGTTGGCATTTAGGTGATATTTCTTTTGTGGTGAGCCTTAAAAGACTTGAGATTCTTGACTTGAAAGGCAGCAAGTTAAAAACAGTGCCAAATGGAATTGAGAAACTAAATTTTATGAAATTGCTCGATTTGTCACAGTGTACGGTAGAAGAGTGTTTTTGTAAAGTAATAGGAAGGTGTTTGCAGCTAGAAGAATTGTATGTTTCTAGAGATTTACAGCCTTCAGGATACACAATTTGTTATGCATGCTTTGTGGGTGTCCCTACTTATCCAAAACTGAGAAGGTATTCATTAGAAATGGGGCAATACGGTAGACCTGTGTTCTGGAATAAAGGCTTAAGAGAGTTACTCTTGGGAGAGTTAAATATCTCCATTTCAAGTGCAATAATCAAGGATCTTGCACAAAGAGCAACCACAATTGAATTTTATAAGCTTCAAGGAGGCTGCAAAAGTTTCAGTCCAGATGTGGTTCAAGCAGTAGGAGGCTTGAATGAGTTAACCAAACTCTGTCTTCGACGCTGTTCTGAGATTGAATGCTTTACTGATCAAACTATTCCTCATGAAGACATACTTGTCCTTAGATTGGTTGAGTTGGTGTTGGAGTATATGGATAATCTAAAACAACTATGTCACAGTCCTTCTAATCTTACCTTATTCCTAAATCTAGAAAGTCTATATGTAGAAAGTTGCCGTCAATTGGTCAACATGTTTCCTGCTAATTGCAACTTAGGCAACCTTAAGTTCCTCAACATTGTCAACTGTCCGATGTTGACATCTCTCTTCTCCATCTCTGTTGCTTGCACTCTGTTATGTCTAGAAAAACTCACAATAAAGGGATGTCATGAATTGAAGCACATAATTGAGGGGGAGGATGGTGCTGATATATGGGAGGATCCGAGATTCTCAAAATGGGAAATTCTATCTGTTTGTGATTGTAAACAATTAGAATCTATTTGCCCAAGCTTTTGTGTTCAAGGGTTTGTGCAATTGAAATCTGTATTCATAAGAGATGCTCCTCAGTTGAAATTTGTGTTTGGCAAAAATGGTGAAGAAACATCATTATGTGATGGAAATGAGACTAAGATGGTGCTTCCACTTTTAGAAGAACTTGAATTGAAATTCCTCCCAAATCTTCTCAGATTTTGCTCAGAAAGCTATCATCTATTGTGGCCATCTATAAAGAAAGTAAAATGGACGGGCTGTCCAAGATTGAATACTTCATGTGATTCTCTCATTATTGATTCAGAACTAAGGCAATCAGGTCCAAATATGGTATGCATTTACTTTTTGATGCTTTGATTTGATTTGATTTGATTTGCATAATATGTTAAAGAATATAAAGAATTTGTAGTTTTCTAAATATCTTAGTTCATGGAATATTTTTCTTGAGACATGCATGAAATTGCAAGTAGGGTGCTTGCAATTACTTATCAAGAGATCCCTTACTTTATTAATACATCTTTACATGCTTTAATTTTTTTTAAATGAATTCGAAAATGAACAATCAAGGAAGTGACGTAAAAATTTTCCTTCTTGAATGAGTTCCTAGTAAAGAAGCCATCGGATATAACAGCAACTATATAGCACTGCACACATATAGACACACACAAGGTAATTTCCATCAGTTCTCAAACTATCAATACTCTTTTTAAAATAAAACTCGCAGCACATGCATTAATTAATCATAGTCTACCCACTTTCTTATATGTTCATGTAGTTGTTTTTCATTTGTTTAATTGACCCAAATTTAAATTGATAGACTGAGTCAATACAATAATACATGCACGTAATGCCTTTTAGTGAACCTTACTTTGTCATACTTTTGTAATTTGTTTTCTATGCCTTTAGGTTTGAATGAAATATGTTAATAATTTTCTTTTTCTTCTCTTTCCTTTCTTTTCCTTCCACACAGGAATCTCATGCCTATAATGACCATCAACTGAGAGATGGAGAATCCAGGCTAGTAGCAGCTGTTTCAAATGTTGAAAGCATTGTCCTTTTCAATTGTGGGGTGGTATCCACATTCATCCCAAAACTTCCAATATTCCAATGCCTTAAACAATTGTCCGTGGGAGGATGTGGAAATCTGAAATTTGTTTTCTCAGCTAGTATCTGTCAAAGCCTTCCAGAGTTAACTTCTATAACCATATCTTGCTGTGAGGAGATGGAAGAAGTTTTTTTGGGAAATGAAGATACTCAGGAGAATCTATCCATATTTCAATTTTGTTTGCCAAATTTACAGAGTCTGGAAATCAAACAGTGCAACAAGTTGAAAAGGATTTTTTCCTTTATGATTAGTGATGATGCTATCCTAAAGTTTCCAAAACTAAGAATTCTAAGCATATCAAAAGCTTCACAATTGGAAGAAATTTTCAGATGCTCAAATATTGAAGACCGTGTTATTGACAGTGAAAATGAAATCATGTTCCCAAACTTGGGATTGATAACACTTGAGGAGTTGCCCCGACTTGCTAATTTCTGCCAAGGGTTCAAGTTTCAAATATCTATGTATTGCAGTGTGTTGGTATATGAATGCCCAAAACTGGTTCCAAATGTTGGGTCGAGTGCCAAGTGGAGTATAGAGGTAAGTAATATTCTTGACTTTTTTTGTATATCAGTGCTTCCTTCTATATTGCAAATCCCATCTGTTTTTTATTTTCTAATATTTACTTGATGCGAGGTCAATATTTCATGCTTCTCATTAAAAAACGGGTACAAATGTTATCCGGAATAACTTCAAAGCTCATCTAATTTGTGAAATATTTGATGATTTGACCTCTTTTTTTTGCCCCCCCCCCTTTCCGCAACTTTCCCGTGAGCTGAAACTACTTTTTCCCCCCTTCTTTCTCTTCTCAATCATACAGAGATTTGTTAGGAAGCATGTGCTGAAATGCAGCCAATTAGACAATAATGAAGGTCTCTCTCCGCCACTTCTTATTCTAAATTCGGAAGAACTCGATGATTTAAGTTTTGAAGTGCAAGACTGGTGTAGGGTCATTGGTGACAAGGACTCAGAGATGGCCAGTTTTTATCAAACATTTAAAGGTCTTACTCCGACGCAAGGTTTGAGTTTCCCATTTCTTCGTTCTTTGGAAGTGGTGCGGTGTGGAAAGTTGAAGTTTTTATTCTCTGCAAGCACCATTGTCCATAACAGCCTTCCCAAATTGAAATTCCTAACCTTATCTGATTGTGAAGAATTGGAGGAAATAATTGCAGACAATGGGGAGCCTCAGAACACATCTAATGCTCAAGTTTGCTTTCCAGAACTAGGAGAGTTGGAGATTCAAAGGTGTAACAAGCTCAAAAGATTCTTTCCTACAACCATAAACACCGTTCTTCCACAGCTTTATTCTTTGTTGATAACTGAGGCTAGTCAATTAGAGGTGATATTTGGACATGAAAGGGAAGATGATGCTAACAATGGAGAGAAAATTGTGCTTCCAAACTTGAGAAAAATAAAGCTCAGAAATTTGCCAAATTTTGTCAATGTTTGTCAAGGATTGCAGTTTGAAGCAGTGCAGCTCGGCAGCATCAACATATGCAAATGCCCCATGCTTCTTAATCCAATTTTTGGATCAACTCAAATGGTTTCATTTCAACAATGGAAATCAATGGTATTTATCAATATTCTCCCAACGATTTTTAGTATATCTTCTAAATGACAACAAATTACATGTGGATTAAGATTTTTGGGGGGGGGGTGGGGAGAGAAGAAAAGAAAAATACTTCATGCACATAAAATTCAATAGATTTTTCTCTAATTTTGAAGCACATTAAAAGATGAAAAGGCGAATATATATGTGCACCTTGATTTCATGTCTTGTTAGTACTTATTACAGGCATTGCTTATAAAATTTTCATGTACAGCCATATCAAAGTTCTGACGGGGAAATTATGGTTATGTACATTGTTACTCTAAATATTCTAATACTTTGAAGCATATTTTGACGTTTGCCTGGTATGCTTGCACGTCTATTTGCTATGTTTTATTGTTATTGCTGCTGTCGTCTTTTTGAGACCGAGTTCAACCAAAAATTCTGAACTGTAACATAGATGAATAGTGGTGTTTCTGATTGAAATTTCATTATCCACAGGATTCTAGAGGAGTTCAAGATTTCCCAACTGAGGCAAGTGTAGAAAAGGAATTTCATGCTAGTGAAGAAAAAGGGACGATCATGATCTCGAAAGTACATTATTTGGCTTTGAGGCATTCAGCTAACCTCATAACTTCTTTATGGGGGGGTCCCGCTTTAATCAGCTTCCAAAATCTTTTCCAGTTAAATGTGTTCGGATGCAGAAAATTAAAGTCTATCTTCCCTTGCACTGTGATCAAAAGCCTCCCATGTTTATGGCATCTGTCCATTATAGAATGTGAAGAGTTGGAGGAAATCATATCAGAAAAAAGGGAACAAGAGTATGATCACTCTCCAAATTCTTCCTTGTGCTTTGCAAAACTTTGCAGGCTTGAAGTCTATAGATGCAGCAAGTTGAAATGTCTCTTCTCTCTGCCCTCTAATGGTGATCTTGCAAAGTTGGAAGATCTGAAAATAAAAGGGTGCTCTCAACTAGAGCAAGTTTTTAGCTGTGAACTTGAAATCCATGAGGAAGAGTCCAACAAGAACCTGCTTCCAAATCTCAAATATCTTCTACTTGAAGACTTGCCCAAACTCACTCAGATTTGTGCAAGTTTTCCTTCTCTGTTAAAGTTGTTGCCAATGAGGATTTTGGAAGTTAAAGATTGCCCTATGCTCCAAAACAGAGGTACGCACATACAAATGCTTTAGACATACGTGCTTGCACTTAACAAAAATAATTCTTCCTAATTTTCCCTTTTCTTTCTAGTTTAATGTTCTTCTTAATTAGTGTACAACTTTGAAGCACTGGAATCTTAAAGAACATAGCTTTGTCATGTTCAAAAGTTGGTTCAACGGAACATTTCAAGTTGCGGAACCTTCATATTTTGCTTTGTCCTTGAGCTTGCATTGTTTATTTATTTATTTATTTATTTTTCACGTTTTTAAATTCCCTTTGGACAATGGACAAGATGCATTTTATTACTTTATCATATTTTTCCTTGCATTAGCTGCAAATTGGATTATAAATTCTGCAGATAATGTTGAAGAAAGTGAAGACTATGATTCAGAGGATTTTGATGACGACGACGACTTCATAGTATTTGAGACCACACAGCAATTTCTCCAATTGAGTGCTCCTCAACCTCCCGTTTCCATGGTTCTTGGTGAGGGCATACATCCCTCTGAATTCAAAAGGTAATTATTCGGAAATATTACATACATGTTAATACAATATCCTACAATTAATATAACATTTTTGCCCCATAATATTCCCGAAGCAGCTATGAATACTTACCAAAACATTTGTGGAACACTGTGAGTTTGTGACACATATTTCTTCAAAATTTGTGCAATTTTACTCCTTTTTAACAGTCAACAAACATTAAGCTACATGTACTCTATAACCCTCTTTATAAAATTGTATGTATAACAAGGGATAAAGAATTATTAAGGGATTGACTTGAAAGTATAATAAAACTAAAATAATTAAACAATGAATTTTTCAAATAACCCTTTTCTTTGAGGCTTTTGTTTGGTCCTTTGACAAACGAATATCTTCACCAACAGATATGATCGATTGTGTCGATGGATGTATTGAGAAGAAGAAAAATTCTAGAAGCTACCGCGACCTTACCGGAGCTCGTCCTCTAACGGTGGCAGCGTCTACGTCGTCCTCACCTTACTCAGATGTTCAGTCCTTGGCCATAGCTCTTGCTCTTTGCTTTTTCTCTCAACCTGTGGGACAAGTTTGAAATTGTATGGCTGTATGTGTTACTCTCATGGGGGATGTTTTTGCCAATTGATTCATGTACTTTGATACCTCTGCCTCATTTTACTTTCCTGTATAAATGTTTGCATCTTTCAAGAACGTTTTAATCAACTGAGAACCTTCACTTTCCATTTTACACTTTTGCCCCACCCACATATATGACATTATAAGCACATGTATGTGTTAGAGATTATGAAATCATGTTCATAACTATTTTACACCAAGTTAATTATAAAGAAAAGTTTATACACTGTTTATTATTATGACTCCATGGGTATATACTGAAATTGCTTATCAGGAAATTAAACATACGGCACTTATTGCTAACAATACCAATGAGTTGGATGTTTTCCCCCTCCACTGCATGGGATGAAAGATATATAACGCATCAACATGATTAATGTATTATGTAGGTAAGAGATTTAATGTCTATTTGCTTCTAAATGCAAGTCATTTGTAATTAACTGAGGTGTTGATGAGGCCCAAAAGCCCGTAATGCCTACCTGAGCCTAATGAAATTATGTCCAATCTGGCCTTAAAAAAGCAGCCTAAACAATAAATGGATATTTTCGGGCAGGGCCAAATGTTAGGTAGGGTTGGACGTCAGGCAAGGTATGCTGCCCTACTCATTTGGCTTTACCCGAAGTTTATATATATAATTATATTTAATATACACACACATGTAATATTCATATATGACAGAATTATATATTTTAAGCTTTAAATTGTTGATATATTTGATTATGGATATTGTTTGAAAACCTACCATGTTGTGTTTAATTATATAATAATTATAAGAAGATATGTAATGATAAATATATATATCAATTTGTAGTGTATTTTTTATATTTCTTCTCTTGAAATATTCTAAATTGTAATTATAAAATACATTTAAAAATCAAAATATTATTTATTAGATTTGGAGGAAATCTTCACATAATATGAACAACACATTAGTGTATCATCACTTAGGACTTGCCCTACCCTATCCTAAATAACTTGGGCTTTCACTGGGTTGAGCTAGGCAATAGGTTGCAAAATGCAGCTTGTTGATCATTCGAGCTCGGCATCAGGCAAGGGTCATGTTCTATGCAACCTTGTCCATGTGCAGTCTTACTGAAATGTACCAAGAAAATAAAAATAGAAATCTGATTTTATCCCAAAATTTAAGTTAGGATAATTCGCCATGTTAACAATGATTATATTTTACTATTGAATGTTTGGTAAGATTTCGAAATGCGATTTTGGAATCTGATTCTTCGAATTCAAAATATTCCTCTTTATTTTATTATTCTTATCACATGGACTCAAGTGACGACCCATCAAAAGGCTAAAAATTTTAATATTTAAAAATAACAGTAGGCCATATCATATATTATGCATGGTATACAAAATTTGAATATGAAATCTCATCTCCTTATAAACTAAGAAGTAAGAACTTAACAAATTAAAGGCTACAAACTATTGTCTCCATTATTCTATGTGCGATTAATGGATCCAATAAATAAAGAGTGACAGATTGCCGAACTATGAAATTCCTTGTAAAGTGCAAATTCATTCTATAGAAGATAAATTCAAAAATATTATTCTTTTAAAATTTTAATTTATCAAGTTTTTGTGAAAAAAACCAAGAAATCAAGTAAAAATACAAAAAGATTCATAATGAATATATACGAAGAAGAGTTGGAATAACGCCTGTTGAAGAGAAAATGATAAAAAAAAAGTCATTTAGATGATTCAAACATGCACAAAAAAGCCATTGAATGTGTTAGCGAGGAAGGCATATCTAAAAGTATTCCATTAAAAAGTAGTAGGGGAAATACACACAATAAATTTATTTCACAATAAAGTTAATTCAAACGTATCGAAAAACAGTTAAAAATATTAAGTTTATCGTAAAGTTCAAGTGATTTTTAATATTTTTAGTAAGCACACTAAACTCTAACATCATATTAATTTTTACTAGTATGCTGCAGTTCAGACACACCACAATGCATTTTTGCCCATTATTATCTTTGGTTCTAAATATAAGACTTAGTTGACTAATTTGAGTAGATTAAGAAAATAAGTTAAGTTAATTATTTGTAATAAATAGGTATCGTCTTTCTAAAATACTCTTACCAATCAAGTGTATATAGCTAGAACTAACATTATTAGAAGGACTATCTTAAAAAAAAAAGATAAATATGAGAGACAAAATAGATTGGGGTCTCATCAAATACCAGAATAAAATTAAATAAGTTCTTATATCAAGAACTGGATATAGTATATTAGTATGTGTAAAGAGATAGACTTGCAGAGATGGCGAAGTTGTGGGAAACCAACAAAGAACATAGAGAATGTGAGAAACACATTCTCCTCCTTTGAAATGCATTGAGGAAGGACTTTTATCATAAATTTGGCCTCCAATGAAAAGTTAAATTGTCCGCTTCCATTTATCAGCAATGTCTATAACCATGAATTTGAACCCAAAAAAAAAAAGAAAAGAAAAGAAGAAAACACTTAGCCAAACCCCTCTCATATAAATAAAAATTAAACAGCTTATTAGGCTATCAAAATTTTTTACAAAAATTACATGGCAGACATCAACGTTCAAAATCCATACAAAACCATCCCTAAAAGTAAAGAATATGTCACACGATCTTCTCCTAATGTTTCCTAGAACTAAGCAGAAGTCCATTCTATTTTCATTTAATGACATTTTTGTGTATGTTTGAAAAATTAATAAATTAATGAATTTTAATATGCATTAAAGGTTTATATAATTTGAGCTTCGGAAAAATTTTTAAGGGAAAAAAAATCTCAGATAAAAAATCTAATCTCTAACGAGTTTCGTTTAGATATCATCTTATGACATGTTGCATAAGATAGGACCTATAAGGACTTCTCTGTAAGTTTTCACACATTTTTATTCCACAGAGAATTTGAATGATTTGAAGCCACATTCAAATGATTTCGAACAAAAACAAGTATGATTAATCCATTCTCACTACTACAAAAAAAGAGTTTTTAATTTACCTCACTCGTTTACGTCTGTTCTTTAGAAACAAACATCTCCCTCATTTATGTCTCATTTGAATTTGATAAGTAGGTTTTGGTATATTGTTTAACCACGCGATGCATATGCTTAGATTAAAGATGTGGTATTATTTTTGGAGAAGATTCTTGCTATAAGGAATCGTGGTCGGAACCATTGCTGTCTATGAGTCTCTAGGAAAACAAATTTAATAACCGATTCGATTGCTAACATTTTATTGGATGGGTTTGCGGACGAAACACCTTGCTGATGTTACCACTGATTCAGCCTGATAATTTTATTTCCCAGCTCTTTAGGTGTTTCTTTGTTTTCTGTTTTTAGTTTGATAGCCTGGGTTGTGAATCTTTTCTGGATATTTTCTTTGGTTAATGAAGGTGATCTTTTATTGTGGGTCAAAAGGGAAAAAAAATTGACCCCTAACCCCATTATATAATAGGCCATATTAGCTCCTGTCTCAGATTTTTAATATAACAGTTAGTTTAACATTCAATTTGGTTCTAAATATAAGATTCCAATTTACTATGTCTTTTATATTTATCTATTTTTTTCTCAAGAAAGTTCTTATAATAGTTGCACATGTTAAAGATTTCATCAAATAGTAGTTATAGCTAGTATACATAATTATTAGGGAAGCAATATCTATTTATTACAAATAACTAATTTAATCAGTTTATTTAACCTACTTAAATTGGTCAACTAACTCTTATATTAAGGATATGAGACAGTGTTGTTATATTTTACTATTGAATGTTGTGGTAAGATTTCGAAATCCGATTCTGGAATCTAATTCTTCGAACCCAAGAGTATTACTCTTTATTTTATCATGCCTATTACATGGACTCAAGTGCCGACTGGTCAAAAAAGCTGAAATTTAATATTTAAAAATAACAAGTGGGCCGTAATATTATGCATGATTTACAAAATTTGAAGGCAAAATAACAATAAAATACTTTCTAAATTTTAAAATGACAAATAAAGCATCAAGATAAACAAAATGATAAAGAAGACATCAGGTACCAATCTGGAATTTTGATTTTTGGCCTCAAAACATGTTGCAAAATCTATTGACAAAGTAGTAACTCTCACTATGAAAGTTGTAAATCTTACTATGTATTTTGTAAAATTCAGCGTGGAATTGTATTGTTTCTTACATAAAAGTTGCCCAAACCCTCAAAATAGGTTGCAAAACCCATTGAACAAGTAGTAAATCTCACTATGAAAGTTGTAAATCCCAATGTGTTTGTAAAATTTGACGTGAAATTATATTTTTTTACAGAAAACTTGCCCAACCCTTCAAAACAGGTTACAAAACCCATTGACGAAGTGGTAACTCTCACTATAAAAGCTGTAAATTCTACTATGTGTTTTGTAAAATTCAAAATCAAAATTCCAGATTGGTATCTGATGCGTTCTTTGTCATTTTGTTTATTCGGATGCCTTATTTGTCATTTTGAAATTCAGAAGGTATTTTATTGTCATTTTTCCAAATTTGAGTATGAAATATCCTCTCCTTACAAACGAAGAACTGAACAAATTAAAGAAGACTAGAAACTATTGTTTCCATTACTCTATTTGAGATTAATCAATCCAACAAAAAAAGAGTGATAGCTATAGATTACCGACCTATGAAATTTTTGTAAAGTGCAGATTCATTCCATAGAAGATAACCTCAAAAATATTATCTTTTAAATTTTTAATTTATCCTGTTATTGTAAAAAAAAAAAGAAATTGAGTAAAAATACAAAAAAAAAAAAGAAGTTACGAAACTACCTGAAAACCCTATTGCCGTAAAATTTGTAATGCTAATAGTGATTGTTAAGCTTTAAAGGGGCAACAATAAGGTTGGGGTGACAAAGACAAGGATACTGATATAGTTATATGATTATTACATATATAAGGAAAAAAAATCATAATTAACATGTGCCGGGAAGAGTTGAAATGACGTCTACTGTGAAGAAAATGATTAAAAAAAAGTTCATTTGAGATGATTTAAACATGTATGAGAAAGCTGTTGGGAGTGCTAATGAGAAAAGTAAATAAGAGATCATAAAGTCCCCTAAAAGGTGGTAGAGAAAAACCATAGAAAATGTGTAATGGAGTCATTCTATAGGACCTTTTGTTGTTTTGATGCAAATAACCAATCAATTTCGAAAGGATGGAAGATTATGTAATGATGGATTTGTAAATTCTAATATAATATTTCCTCTGGTCTATATTATAAGCTTCAAATAACTGATTCACGAATACGAACAGTTAGTCAAAATTAGTTAAAAATAATAAACAGGTTAGGAATATACTTTTATTTTCAAATATGTCCTTATAATAAATGAAGAAAATGATAAAATAGAATGTGGGAGAATGTGACGAGAGAAATAATTAAGAACAACATTAAAAAAAAGTATTAAATGTTGACACAAGTCCAAATTAAAGCTTATAAAATGGACTACACTTCTTTCCAAATTTAAAACTTATATATAGGATCGAAGGGAGGAGTTGTAAATGGAGATGTTCAGTTAATAAAATTAACTAAGTTTAGATTCCAATACTTTTACTAATACATTATCTCGTTGTTGATGCATTCTCCAAAGATCGAGGCGCATGCGCAAGAACATGTGACCATGCACATGACACGAACGCTATGGTGGAGTCAGCGGTTAATTAAATATGTGTAAGTAGGGTGCAATGATCAAGGATCTTGCACAAAGAGACACTGCAATTTATAAGCTTTGAGGGAGGAAACAAAATCTCGAAAGACTAAGTTTCTCACTAATTTCAACTTAGGTGACCTTAAGATTCTCGATTGATTTATTTTGACATCTCTTTCCCAGAGGAGCTTCTAATACAAAGTTGTAGTGAATTGAAAATTCTATCCGTTACTGGTTGGTTGTCTTCTCAGCTCAAAATAAAGAAAATATTATACCAACAGTTCCTAACTTTTTTTTTTTGGCTAGAATTAAGCAAATCTCTATTCTGTTTTCATTTAATGAGATTTTTGTATATTTTCAAAACTAGCAAACAATGAATTTTAATAATAAAATGCAAAGGAAGGTTCATATAATTTCATTCTGGGAAAGCTGCCCAAAAAATTCATTTTGGGAAAACTTTTAAACAGACATCAGGTAAGAAATTTGACTACTCCTAAGTTTCATTTACATATCAATGTGCATTGCCATCTTGCGACAAGTGCAAAGGATAAGATTTATTGGTAACTAAAATTTATAATTAGGACTTCCATGTAATTTTCCAACTCATTTTATTTCAAAGAAAGTTTATATAAATTCTTGGAATAATTGAGGTAACCCTTAAATGAGTTCAAACAAAAACAAATATGCTTGATTCAATCTATTTAAAATTAATTCACCTAAGGCGTCTCCACCAATCAATATAAGAGAATATATAATGATTTTGAGAGTTTTAAAGAATGCGTTTCTTCATAAAAATATGGGGCAAAGTTCAATAATGCTTAGATGAAAAAAATAGCATACCAAGTCACCAACATGGGATAATGGGCCATACAAGCAATCAAATGACAAAGTAGGCTGGATCAGAAGGCTAAAATTTTAATTTTTAAAATAATAAATAGGCTAGATCACATATCATGTGCTACTATATGCAAAATTTGAATATGAAATCTCCTCTCCTTGTAAACTATATGCAAAATTAGAAAAATGAATACTTATAGATAAACGAAATGTAAACTTGTTGTAAAGTGACAATTCATTTTATAGAAGATAACTTCAAAAATTTTAATTTTTTAAATTTTAATTTATCAAGCTTTGGCCAAAAAAAATTAAAATGCAAAAAAAATATGAAAATACCTGAAAACCCTCCATTGAAATAGTCCCACCTCCTTAAGGAAGTACGTCCGTCTACTTTGTAGAATTATTTAAAGTATCGTGTATATATTATTTTATTAAAGTATTCCTTTTGGTCCATAAATAAAACACTACTAACTAATTCATACATATCAATAAAGATAGTTAAAAATATTAAATTTGTCATGAAATTGAAATAATTTCTAATATTATCCTTATTAACCACACTAAATTTTCGACATCATATTGATTTTTGCCTTATTTCACTATAGTTATTAAATATAGGCATTTATGGGGAAAAATATTTAATGGTCATTGAAATCATCAAAAAGGTCTTATAAAATGGATAAAAAATTGGATCTATAAGACTTCTTATAATATGGACTAGAGAGAGTATGTTTTTCCATTATTTTTTGACACTTTTATAAATTTTGTTAAAGAAAGTATGAATGATACATGGAAATAGTATTAAAATATGTAATGAATTTTCTGCTATAATAATCTCCATTTTTATATATCTTTCTCCATTTTGATTGCTTTTATCAGAGGGACCGAGTCCACTATAATAATCTCACTTTCACATCCTCTTTCACTCTTACAGACAGTCACTATGTTCTAAAAACAAATAATAATACGAAGGCTAAATTGGATATTTTTTAAGTCATATAGAAATAATTTCTCAAACTTAGAATTTTGGAATATGTACGGTGTCTTTGTGGTCCAGAAAAATGGAAAACGGACAACTACAACTACATACTGTCAGTCCCACTTTCCGAGTTCCATAGTTGATCACTGATTCCACACTACTAAAAGTGCAAGTTCATCGCTGGTATGAAGCGATGTCCTTCTCCTGATTCACACTCTCATTCTTCCAGATGTGTCTTTCCATATGTTTTTCCATACACAAGCATCTATCTGTGATATCTCTCAGTTCTCAAAGCATGGATAGCTTGTTAGTTGCTGATAATTGCTGCTGTCATTTGCAGACTACATTTTTGTTCTTATTTCTTTCACCTTGGCATCAATCTCCTAGGGGGAAAAAATTAGAACAATAAACATTGAATTTTGTTACTCCAATATTTGAACATAGCAGGGGCCAAAAAACCCTGATATCAGAGCAAGAAAGCTGAACCAAAATATTTGATCTTTCTTAATTTACTCTGATAGATTAAGAAAAAATCATTCTTTTCATCTTGATGGTGCCTCCATGAAAGATTAAGTAAGCAAGATGCTTCAATTTTTCAAAATGAGTTTTTGAGTTACTCATTTGATGATGATGGATGGCTCTCTTTTCAGGTCGCTATTGATATTTAATGAAAGAGGTAGCAATGACAGTTGCTGAATGTTTGGTGGATCCAATTTTGCAATATTTGGTGCATCCAACTTTGCAGCAGCTGAAATATTTGTTCCGTGTCGGCAAAATCAGCAGAAATGTTGAGATCGGAAAGGAGGAGCTGATACTCACACAAGGGAGGGTGCAGGAACGTGTTCAAGAGGCCATCAATAGGACTGAGAGAATTGATGGTCAGATTAACAAGTGGAAGAATGATGTGAAGAGCCTCATAGCAGAGTTGGAGAAATTGGAGGAAGAACTAAGGGCTAACCATGGCTGCCTTCGAAGGTGGTGTCCTACTTGGAAGAGATATTGTCTCTGCAAAAAGTTGGCTCAGACAACTCAGACGATGATTGATCTAAACAAAAAGAGTGATCGCTTGGATCCATTTTCCCATCCGTTACTATTCTGGGTATAGAGCATCACTCTTCTAAAGATTTTATGTTCTTCAGCTCTACACAAATGGCTTTTGGCCAGCTGTAGAAAGCATTGCAAGATGATGGTAGCTCCATGATTGGCCTTTGGGGCATGGGAGGGTCAGGGAAAACCACCCTGGTGAAAGAAGTGGGAAAGAAAGCCCAAGAGTCACAGCTCTTTAATCAAGTTGTGCTCACTACAATTTCTCAAAGCCCAGATATAATAAAATTCAAGGTGAAATTGCTGATAAGTTGGGGCTCAGATTGGAGGAAGAATCTGAAGTGGGAAGGGCACAAAGAATATCACTAAGATTACAAAGTGGAGAACGAATTTTGATAATATTGGATGATGTATGGGCTATGCTGAATCTTGAAGACATAGGGATTCCCATTAGGGGAAATCATCAAAGAAATTGCAAAGTTGTCCTGACCACACGTCGTCTAGATGTATGTACCTTGATGGAATGCCAAAAGCGGATTCAACTGGATTTGCTAAAAGAAGATGAAGCTTGGACTTTGTTTCAAACTCATGCTAATGTCAATGATGCTACCAAAGAAGATATGGTACGAAAAATTGCTATGGAATGTAAGGGCCTACCCATTGCAATTGTAGCTGTGGGTACTTGCTTGAAAGAAAAAGGAGTTGATAAGATGAGGGTGATGTTGTATCAATTGAGGAACGCGAAGCCAAACAATGTGGATAAAGGAGAGAGCGATTATTTTACTTGTCTTGAATTAAGTTATGATTATTTAGCAACCCCAGAAGCCAAGTTGTTGTTGTTAATGTGTGCTATGTTTCCTAAAGATCATAATATTGATGTTGAGGATCTTTTCAGATATGGAGTGGGGTTAGGCCTATGTAGACATGCAGACTCATTTAAAACAGCAAGGAGTCAAGTTAGGGCAACTATAAATTATCTCATTCGCTCCTCATTGTTGATGCATTCTTCAAAGTTTGACACAAATGCACAAGAATATGTGATAATGCATGATATGGTTTGTGATTTTGCTTTGTGGAAAGCATCTCAAGAAGATTGTACCATTATGGTAAATTGTACAAAAGAATTAAATGAATTGATCGTTGATGAAGTGGTAAAAGACTGCTATGCTTGATTACAACACTGAATTAGTCCAATTCCCTTCTCGATTGGATGCTCCAAAGCTTGAGTTTCTATTTTTAGATTCAAGAGAACCCTTGGATGTACCGCATTCATCATTTGAAGGCACTAAAGGACTTAACGTTTTGATCATCATATGGTTAAAATGGGATAGCATTGGACTGCAACCTCATTCAGTTGAACGCTTGTCTAATCTTCAAACTTTGTGATTGCAATGTTGGGATTTACGAGACATTTCTTTCACGGTAAGCCTTACACTTGAATTGTTAGATTTGTCAAGATGTGAAATAGATGAATGTTGTTATAGAGCAATAGGAAGGTGCTCATATTTAGAAGAGTTGTGTGTGCCCAGACATTATGGACACTCAAAAAATGAAAATTGCTATGAATACCTTGTGAGCCCTACTAGTTTGAAGAAATAGAGAAGGTATGAGTTAGAAATTGGGGAGCATTCCATGCGCGTCTTATTTCCAATAAAAGAAGGCAGAAGATCTTTACGCTTGGCTCATTTAAATATCTCTATATTAGGTGCAATAATCAAGGATCTTGCACGAAGAGCAACTATAATTGATTTTTATAATCTCGAGGGAGGCAACAATATCGTCCAAGCTGTAGGTGGGATGAATGAGTTAACTAAACTCTATCTTGAAAAGTGTTCAGAGATAGAATGCATTATTGACGAAACTACCACTACTACAAAAAAGAGTTTTCACGACGCTAATTTACGGTGGTTATTAGAAAAACGTTGTAAAAAATATGATGGTGGCATTTCTGTAATTATAGGTGGACTTTTAAAGGCGGTTATTTAAAAAATTGCCGTAAAAAATACTTTTAACGGCGGTTTTTTAAATAACCGCCGTAAAAAGTCTATCAGAATTTTAAAATCCATCGTGCGATAGTTTTCACTTTTTAGAGTCAAAGCTCATAATCCCCCATACCACATCCTCACTCGATTTTCTCCCTCCTCCTATATTTGTCAGCGTTTATCCATTGCTTCTATCATTTCCGCCATGTTCTTCCATCATTGTCGCTATTGCTGTTGCCGTCACCATCGCCTCATCCTCTTCATTCTTATTTGTGAGTTTTTCACCTCCATTCTTTCTGTGGATTTTGCAGTTTTTGTGGTTTGATATGATTATTTTCTTTGGTTAAAAATAAGATGCTTAATCTAAATTTAAAGAGATCTGATTTTTAGCAGATCTGAGTCTTTGATTTTATCTTTATTAAATCTTAGTTGCTTCGATCTGGTGGCTGAAGGTGAAGCTAAGTGACGCTATGACGGCAGGAAAAAATCTATATTTACTCCATCAGAATGCTTTTAACTGGCGAGAGATTTCCTTTGAGGCTTTGTTCTCCTAATCCCTCCTGATCAGTAGGATGAAACGTAGCTTAAAGGAATAAAAAATTTTCACGGTGGTTCTTAAACCACCGTGAAATCCTCTACATTTTACATCGATGGCATAGACGTCGGTCTCAAAACCGCCGTAAAAAGCTTATTTTAACCGCCGTTAAATGTATTTTTTGTAGTAGTGATACTCCTCATGAAGACTCAATTGTTCCTAGATTGGAAGAATTAGAGCTAACATATATGGATAATCTTAAACAACTATATCGTGGTCCTTCTCCTTTTAGCTTATTTGAAAAGCTAGAAAGTTTATTTTATTCAAATGCCCTCAGTTGCTTAACATATTCCTTGCTAATTGCAACTTAGGCAATCTTAAGTTTCTCAGCATTAGCGATTGTTTGATGTTGACAACTCTCTTCCCTGTCTCTGCTGCTTGCACTCTATTATCCTTAGAGGAAATCCGAATAAATGGTTGTAGTGAACTGAAGCATGTATTAGAAGGAGATGGTGGTGGTGATGAATGGGAGAATTCAAGATTCCCAAAATTGGAAATTTTGTCTGCTGAGAATTGCTGCAAATTAGAATCTGTTTGCCTAGACTTTTTAGCTCAGAGGTTTGTACAATTGTAGCATCTATCTATCATAAGTGCTCCTCAGATGAAATTTGTCTTTGGTGAAGATGGTGAAGAACAACCAATGCATGATCAAGATGAGACTCAGATAGTGTTTCCTCTTTTAAAATATCTCCAATTACAAGATCTTCCAAATCTTGTTCGAATTTGCTCAAAGAAACATCCAAGGTGCCCATCTATAAAGACAATAGAATGGAGGGATTGTCCAAATATGGTACGTATTTGTTCTCCCATGCTTTAATTTAATTCTCAAAAAATGTTAAAAAAATACTAAAGTTTTTAATATGAAAAACCCTAACGTACTTTTTTAGTAGAAGTTGGGCTTTATCTTGCCTGACATTCTTTGTTCTTATTTTTGTGCCACAATTCGTTGTCATACTTCACCACCACCTTGTTGCAAAATATTTCAACTAATGGATAACCCAGCAATTGCATTTTGTTATTTTGTATTTTGGTCATTCAATTTATTTATCATTTCTACAGCTCACAATAAATATTGACTCTCCCAGGCCCTCATCATAATTTTTCCTTGACTTTATTGTGAACTGCATTTTCTTGCATATGAATACGGCTGATTTTATTTGTTTAATTTACCAAAATATTGATAGACCTAGTCTATGCGAGAAATACATGTACATATAGCATTTTATTTAATCCTGATTTATCATTTTTTTCAGGAAATATGTTAATAGTTTTCATTTTCTTTTCTTCCCTTTTTCCCCTCTTTCACGAAGGAATTGCAGGGAGTTAAATGTCATCAATTGAGGAATGAAAAGTACAAGCCATTGGCAGCTGTGGAAAGGATTGAGCTTGATAATTGTAGAGTAGAATCCATTTCCCATTACCATACTGGAGTTGGAGAACCGATTCCAACATTTCAATACCTAATTAATCTTAAAAAATTGTGCAAGACTGAAATTTGTCTTTTCTGCTCATACCCATCAAAGTCTTCCAGAGTTAATGTCTATTACCATATCTTGTTGCGAGGAGTTGGAGGCAATTTTTTGGGGGAATGAAGAGACTCAAAAGAATTATTTATCCATCACTGAATCTTCTCTGCAGAAATTGAAGAAGTTGGAAATCTTTGACTGCAGCAAACTTGAATTCGTCTTATCTTTCACGATCAATGCTACTACTTCAATGTTGCCACAGCTAAGCACTCTAACCATATCAGATTGTTCTCAAATCGAAGAAATTTTCAAGTGCTCAAATATTCAAGATCATGACTTTGACAATGGAAGGGAGATTGTGTTCCCTAACATGGAAAATATGAAACTTAATTACTTGCCAAGACTTGTGAATGTCTGCCGGGGATTTAAGTTTCACACGAGGGAATTTTGCGGGGTTATTGTTCATGACTGCCCAGGACTTATGCCAATTATGACTGCAACTGTCGATTGGACTAAAGAGGTAAGTAATGTATTCTGCATTTGTGTCTGTCAATGCTTCCTTTTTCATACTGCAAATCTTGTTTATGTCTTACTTTACAATGTTTATTAAATATATGCTAGGTGCGTATTTAATGATTCTATTTTTTAAAAAAGGTCTTCAGTGCTTGTTTTAATGTTTGTTCATTTAAGTTAGTGAACTTCGGTTTAATACATTGATTCCTTTCACATGCATATGCATAGATATCTACATACAAAAGCTAGTTTGAAAACAAATGATTCTGCATTTAATACAATATTCCTCTGTAGTTCTTTACATGTGTCTACCTTCACGTATGTTTTATTTTCCTTTCCTGTTTGGTTTATTAACTGGTGACTATTTGGTGTTACCAATACAAATATGATATAAATATAGATATAAGAACATTACATATTTCCAGTTTAATTAACATGATTTAAGTATGAATAAATAAACAAAGTGACTAAGACATCTTATATTCCGGCATACAAATTAAATCTACCATCTTAGAGAACTGCATTTGTTTATTTGTATTCCTTCATTAAATAAAATGCCAAAAGATGATGCGATTTCTCTACAGTTTGATCGTTCATAATCATGTAATGTAACGAAACACGAAGAAGCATTTGATATAACAAAACAGGTACAGATGTATGTTAAATGTATTACAATCTCAAGTCTCTTATCTAGTATTTTGGTTAATTTGGTCTCTTTCTCTTCATGATATTTCCAAGGAACTTATAATATCTTTTCCCCCCCACATTTCACTTATCTATTATATGCAGAGACTTGTAAGGGAGTATGAGTTGAAATACAACCAATTAAATAATAACGAGGCTCTCAATAATCCTCCGCTTTCTATTCTATATGCTGGAGAGATTGATATTCAAAGTCCTAGCGTTGAACACAAGTGGCGAGTCATTGGTGATGATGATGAGCAAAAAGAAACCAATTATTCAGAAATGTTGAGATCAGAGCAACAAATGTTTGGAGGTCTTGTTCCCACACAAGTTTTGAGATTCCAGTACCTTCATTCCTTAGAAGTAACTCACAATAAAAAGTTGAAGTTCTTATTCTCAATGAGCACTATTGTCCATAACAGCCTTCCCAAATTGACTTTCCTAACCATATCTGATTGTGAAGAATTGGAGGAAATAGTTGCGGAAGATGAGGATCATCAGGTCATGTCCAATGTACAAGTTTTCTTTCCAGAACTAAGAGAGTTGAAGGTTGAGGGATGCAACAAGCTCAAAAGACTCTTCTCTACGGTGAGACAATTGTGCTTTCAAACTTGACGGAGATAGAGTTGACAAATTTCATAAATGTTTGTCAAGGGTTGCAGTTTCAGGTGCAGCTGAGCAGCGTCATCATACACAGCTGCCCAAAATTTCTTTATTCAAGTCTGGAATGGTCCCCTCAACAATTGGTAAGAGTATGGGTATGAATGAATATTCTACATCATGTTGATTAGTGCCTTCAAAATTAGATGAAATAATATTGGATTAGAATTATCTATATCATCCTGCTAGCTATATAAATTAAATTGGGAATTTATAATTTACAAAGAGATGGAAGGACACGAAGAAGAGAAGATGAAAAGTGAGAAATATACGAGTAACTTCTTTCATCTTTTTTTAGTATTTATTAAAATATTCCTTTTAAGTTTTTCATGTACAACCTTATCAAAATCTTGACAACGAAAGAATAATTGTGCAGGGTGATTCACAAACTAATTTTAATAGAAAGATATTTTATAGCAAACTAAATCAATTATAAGTTGGATTTTTGGGCTTGTAATCATGTATTGATTGATATACGGAAATTTGAAGTAAAGAGTTTGCTCGGTATATGCTTACAGTTTATCTAATTTTTTAATGAAAAAATCCCACAAAAAGAAGTTGGCGATTACTAAATCCAAAATCAGGATTATTTTTTATATTTAAATAGGTTTTGACTAAACTTGACTATAGCAAATAACAACATATTTTTGTAGGAATTTCTGATTTGGGATTCAGCAATTTTCATGTTCCTTTTGTGGAATTTTCCCATTTTTTATCTTTGTACATCCAAGGTTTTCTTAAAATAAATTTGATTAATGTGAATATATTTTGTTCTTTTTTAATTGAAATTGCTGCCTCAGTTTTCAACAGGAGAATCAAAATTTCAAACGTCATTCAAGTATAAATGAAGAAAAAGGGACGGTGATGATCTCAAGAGCAGAGCGGTTTATTTTGGAGGATTCAATTAACCTCACATCCGTATTGGGGGGGGGGTCCCGCTTTCATCATCTTCCAAAATCTTAATCACTTATTTATGAGTAAATGCACAAAATTGAAGTGTATGTTCCCTAGCACTGTGATCAGAAGTCTTCCACGTTTGCAGATATTAAGCATTGATGAATGTGAAGAGTTGGAGGAAATCATGTCATCAGAGCATCACTTCCCAAATGCATCCTCTAGTTCCTTGTGCTTCCCACTACTTGAACATCTTGGAGTCACTAAATGTAGAAAGTTGAAATGGGTCTTCCCCTTTCTGCCCTCTACTCATCATCTTCCACAGTTGCAATATCTGATTATTGAAGAGTGCTTTGAACTAAAGGGACTTTATAATTGCGAACTTGAAATCCATGAGGAAGGCTTCATCAACAACATATTTCCAATTCTGTCATTTTATACGGTTGAGGATTGCCCCAACTTCTGCAAAACCACACTTGCTGCTCTTCAAAGGTACGCACATTTGTATACTATCCACATCTGCCCATATTTGACTTTAGATCATTCTTTTTTTTTTTTGGTTGGAATTTCTTATTTTCTTTACTGGCGTGATATTCATTTTGAATTTATTTATCAGAAGAGTTATAGTAAAGGGCCATTTTTTTTTTTTTGGGGCCAAAGTAAAGGGCCAAATTCACAGTTTAATTATGTAGCAGAATGCCCTTAAATTTACCACTCACACAACGCATGTTTATTAGTCAGCTTGTACCATTCACATAAAACAAATTTACGGCCAATAAGAACAGATTTAACATTAGTGACTGCTCAAATAACACAAAAATACGGCTGGAATAATGAGAATTATGATCATTAGTGGCCCTTAGGCCTAATTCTTGCTTATGTGTATCCCGTCTCCTCCCTGATCCATTCTCTTCTCAAAAAGATGTAATATAAGTGATATATACGTTTTGGAAGAACTGCAGAATGAAACGTTTTTTTAACACATGCTAGCTGTATGTTTTCCTCATATCTATTCTGTACTCTGCTAAATGTCTATTATTGTAAATCCATTTTGAGATTCTCTTTTTTTCCCCCCCTCATATTTTTACAGTCTGCGAGCTGCGACAAACCCAAGACATACAGCAGATTTCATGATGATGAAGAAGGCATATAATTTATACAGTCTGCTTTATTTCAATAATGATGGCATGCAATCAACATTTCAGAAGGGATTCATTTGTCTAAATTTTATTTAGATGCACAAATAATACTTTCTAAAGCGTCAATTGACACCTCCGCCTATTTATGAATGAGTGCAATATATTTTATGGTGCAGCATGTGTGAATCTTTATAAATAGCTTTTTGCCTTTTTGCATAAATTTTCACGATGAAAAGAGTTTTACCTTTTTTTTTTGGGAAGAATTTCACAAAGAAAAAAGCTTGAAATTACTAAATCTGACATAAAATTTTTTTACAAAAATATATTGTTATTTGCAAGTCTAAGTGTTGTCAAAATTATTAAAGTGTAAAAATCAAACTTGATTTGGAATTTAATAACTTCAAATTTCTTTTTGTGGGATCCTTCCCTTTTTCCCTTAACAGAATTGAAAAATTAAACTGATGTAAAAAACGGTGAATGAAATAACACGTCATTTTCAAAGACTTTAATATTTTCGTTGGCACTTTCCTTGGCACTAACACTGTTAGTTACGTCTAACAGTTTAAAATTAAAAATTTCTCCTGCGATGCACGAACTAAAATATTTGATTAAAATTTAAATTCTAATCAATTTTATTATCTAAGTTAATTTAAGATTCACTTCTTATAGAAGTGTGATTTTTTTTTATTCATTCACATAAGATATCATTCAAATTCAAAATTAATTATTAATTTTTTTTCTTTGAGCCTTCAGTTGAAATCTCATTTAATAATGATACTCCTCATTTAATTCAATATACCCAAATCCCAATCAAGAATATAGTTGATTGATTATAAACATGATCAAATCATTTTGGAAAGATTTAAATTAATTTAAACACAACAAATTAACATCACGTCTTATATCCTTAGATTATTAAAAGTTAAGGTGTATATTTTTCTCTAAATTATTTTTTTAAAAATAGTTATTAAATATATCAAAATAATTTATTTATCAATAAAAAATATAACTGATATCATTCAACCTTCAAAGAAAATATTGTGAAGAAGAGTTGGCCAAAAAAAAATATTGAGTTAGAAAATCAACTAAAATTTTAAATGAAATTGAAAAAAATTGAAGATGAATATTAATTATTGTTATTATTATAGGGTTTTGAACAAGTTATGATTAGGTCATCAATAATCTCACACTCGTTGAACAAGAACAGGAACAAAATTTTTTTTTTTTGGGGGGGGGTTACGACACTACTACATCTTACAAGCTCAGGAAACCCTAGTAGTCTTAGTAGTGATTGTTTTTGTTTGTGAGAATTTGCCTATAACTCGATAAGCCTCGGTAGGGATTCTCCTCACATATTGAACTCCTTCAGTGAAAATCACACCTAAGTAGTCCAACCATGAGGAAATATAACTGCGGTGTTTCTCAATGGAGTGTTCTTCAAGTTCATTATAATCTTTTTTATATCCTCTTCCTTAAACTTCTAATGTCCATACCCTAAAATCCAAAAGTCAAGTCCATGTAAAAGCCATGGGTGGACCTCACTTTTATTCGCAGTCAACGTATTTGTGTTTTGTACCATCACATCCACCACGTTATCCTTTTGAAACTTGTACAGTCCATTTCTTGTCGAATAATAAATTTGATATGAAAATAACAAAATTGTAACATAAATTAACAAATTTGAAATGCAGAATAACAGCATCATTTTCTCAGCATCAACCCTTAACTATCTAGTGAAAGCACCTATTCATAATTCCGTTAGGGTTTCCATCCTTGTTTATCATTTAGAAGTACTGGCTGTTCTTTTTGAAATTTTCTATTTTCAAGGTTTGTTTAGGTCATTTTCTCCAAATTTAATGTTGTTATAATCATCAATTATGATAAAGTTCTTCATAACCGCGGTCCTGTTTTTTTGGATGTGAAATCAAATTTATTAAAGTGGAACCAAAATATTGACTTGGGATCCAAGTTCATCAACCAAATTTGTCCTATCTTTGACGTGCGCCCCAATACATTATTTTTATTTATTTTATTTTTTTGTAAAATATTTTTTTCTATTTATTTTATTTTAAAAGATACGGCGCCTATAATACTTGGGTCAAAATTTTTATATTTATTATGTTAAATTCTCTAATCATACAGGTGCATATATCCTAATAAAGATGTGGTTGTCCTTAGACTGAATAGGTTCGTACTAAAAGATATGAATAATCTTAAACTACAAAGAGTGGTCATGATGTATGGAAAAATTCAAGATTTCTCAAATTTGAAAGTTTTGCTAGTTGATGATTGCCGCCAATTAGAATCTGTATACATACCCAATCTTTTTAGCTTAAAGCTTTGTACAATTATTACAACGTCCGTCCATAAGAAATACTCCTCAGATGATATTTGTGTCTAGCGAAAATGCTAGTGAGGAACAACTAATGCATGATCAAGATGAGATTCGAATAGTGCTTCCTCTTTTAGAATGTCTCCAACTAGAAAACCTTTCAAATCTAGCTGAAACTTTCTCATAAAGTTATTATCTAGGGTGTCTATTCATAGAGATACTAAATATGAATACTTTTCTCAGCGAGGATTTGAATTTTAGTTCGTCAAGTTGTGACAAATTAGTTTATTTCACTAGACCTAATCTCCTGTTAATTTGTTATCTACATGCATAAACAACTAATGCTTTCTCAAATTTAACCACAAGGGCGTAGCATAATAGTTACCTCGCTTGGTCTTTTAACTAAATGATGGGGATTCGAATCCCACTCTTGGGCAAGAGAAGCATCCCGTAGCAAGCCATTTACTATTAAGTGGAGGCCTTGTGACGAGAGAATTAATCACTGTTATCCACGATGAATACTGGGGCATGTGCCAAACAAAAATACCTTCTCAAATTAACACCTGTTCAAGAGTTTGAGTCGATGCTTTGGGATTGGGTTTGGCAAAGTTGAAGGAGCAAAACCTAAGCTAGTCTAATTGTGGACCTCATTTTGGGCTGGAGGAAGGCCCGAAAGATAAAAAGTAAGAACCAGAAAGCAATGTCATTGGATGCTTGAGGTGCCCAAGTCCAAAGGCCCAATGGGTTCCGATTTCCCCAAGCTAGAGACGCAACACGCTGACAGCTTATAGTTGTTCGAGGAGTTGAAGTGCTGAACTCTTTCCTTTTCTTTTTTTATAAAAAAATTTAACCAAATCACGTTAATTATTAATTAAAAATTTAGTTAAAATTAGTTAGTTTTTGAATGAAATTAAAAAAATTTATTGTTAGTTTTTGAATGTGAAGTTCAGGTTGGTTGATCCAGGCTTTTAAACTAAAGCACTAACAAAACAACTGGAGGATCGTAACCTCTCTAATTAATTAATGACTCAGAGACCACTAAGCGGCTCTAAACCAGAGTAAGAAAGCGACTTTCATGTACCTTGTTACTATTTGTCAGTTCAGTGTTTCTACGATTATAATCTCTCTAATACTAATTTTTTGCATCAAATTACACTTTGCCATCACACAAAAAAGGCAAAAACATTACATCCTCATGTTTCGATAATTACAACTTTCTTAAAAAAAAAAAAAGATTGTTCCGTAAAGACAAAAATATGTGGTTGATTGAAAGAACGAGGCAAAAGAATCAAATCGGTCTACAAAAAATTGAAGAGTGACAAAGATCTATTTTATGGTTTAGAAATTTCCATTGAAAGTAGTTAAGAGATTTATACCAGAGTAAATCTAAAAGATTTTCAGAAAAATCATTCATCGTGATCAAATGATCATTACTGATAAGTATAAAGTTTCATGATGTAGAATAGAATAATCTTAAGTACCTAAACGGTCATTCATATAAAGATATCATGATCAGAATGAGTTATCAGGTCACTTGGCTACCCAGGCATGTTACTTTAAAATCATTATTAAAAATTTATTACACGATATTATACTAAGCAATATCATCATTAATTTCAAATTCAAATTTTAATAAAGACATCATTTTGTATAGTCTAAATATTCATTTAATAAAGGTAAACAAAATAGAAATATTTAATAAAAGATATATTAACAGCTACACTTAAAAATCATATTAATTCAAATGATAATATGATGTTTCCTTATCTTTTTTCACTTTTTGGTAAAAACTAAAAGCCTTTTTTAAACAAAATTAGAACACTTTCCTTAGTGTTTTACTAATCCAACTCTAATCAATCCTCGTTAGACAACACGAAATGACTATCTTATCTTCTCATTGGACCATCAAGCAAATCATTATGAAAACAGTAAATGTAATTTAGTCTCGTCATAATTCAGGAAATTGTCTACAAAATTGATGGTTTCAGCTCTAATTTATTTTAAATTTGAACTTAATCGGGGCTGTTTGTTTATGTTTTTTTCCTCCCAAAAACGATGTTAGCAAAAAAAATCAAAAGAAAAAAAAAGAATTACAATCAGATCCAAAAAAAAATAATAATTACAAAACAAGTCTCACAGATTGTTATTTTCTGTTCTGGAGCTTGTTATTACAAATTACTTAGATTGTTATTGTGATATTTTAATAATTTTTTTTTCTTGGAACCCCATTGTAATTCTCTCAAAAAAGAAAGAGGGGATCATTGCGAAACCCACTAGCTATGTAGCCACAAGTCGGAATACCCCAAATTTTGTCATTTTTTCAGACTCGACTCTAAACTTTCTTCCTATGAATCTAAACTTTTTCCAGCTATTTTTAGACCCAGAGTAACTAAACTTGCTGTTTTGGATTGTATTAATTAATTATAAAAAAAGTTTTACAATAACATGTCACTCACTTGTTATGCAAATTTTTGTTTTTTGTAATTACATTTCTTTTTCGAGATCTCATAATAATTTTCTATTATATTTTTTTATGAGACATGTGCCAAGTTGAAAAGGAAAAAAAAAAGAAGCAACAAATGCGGTTTGTACTAACAAGTGGAGAACACTGATCAGAAGATGAAAGACTAAAGGAATAACCAGGGTTTGATGTTCATGCCAGATAATTAAGGTTGCACAATTATTCAGTTGATGATTCTTGGCTTGCCAATTTTGAAGAGACAGGGATCAACAGAATTCAACTTATAATGGATTTATATCAAAGGGACAGAAAGAAGCGTTTCACTATGACGAAGAATTCAACTTATTGCTGAGTGATTGGTGGCGCAAAAGTTATCATGATGATCCCACGGGTTGGGTGAAAAATAAGTTCCATGCACATAATCAGTATTATAATCTTGATGTACTGTGTATTATTATTTTACTACTCATTAAGAATAAATAAATTAAGTTACTTCTTAAAAATATATCTTTGTCTAAACAATTTATAAAAGCTTGATAATTTTGCAGTTCGGGTTTCTATCTATTACTATTCATTTCTTGACTTCATCAATCTCAGTTAGAATAATGGAGATATAAAAGTTTTTATTTAGAAACTAATTTCAATACTCATCTCAATGATAAGTGCCATGATGCTCATCAAATTTTAACCATTTAAATTTAATATAAATGGCCGAGATATACTCCTCTGGTCCTAAATATAAGACTCATTTTATAGTGCAAATTGCACTATAAAATATGTCTTATATTTAAGACCGGAGTAGTAATATTTAATTTTTTTAAAAAACATTTTTCTATAATAGCTGCATAATCCAAAATAAACGTAATTTCTTCACTATAAGTTTTTTAAAAAATAGTTTTTATTTAAAAATCAATAGAAAATCTTAAATCTAGACCGCTAAAGATTCATTTGGTATGAGAAAAAAAAAGGAGGGAAAGGGAAGGGAGGAAAATTTTTATGAACTTGATTTAAAAAATTTAAAAAATGGCGTTAGAAGCTTTTAATTAATTTTTATTGCTCTTTTATCTTACAACTTCTCTCTATTAAAGTTTCAAAACCCCTCTTCTCTAATTTTTTAAATTAAGTTCATTAAAAGTTTTTCTGCCTCCCCTCTCCTCTAATTTCCATATACCAAATATAGGGTAAAAATGTATTTGAATAATTTCACTGTAACGATAAGCATCATGATGTCTATCACTGTAATGAGCACTGAAACTGATCTCTAGTTTTTATTATCTTTATTATGTTCTTAGTTTAAAATAAAGAAGAATAATTTGAATTCGAAAATTTAGATTCCAAATTGGAGATCGGAAACTTACTCAACACTAAATAGTGAAATAGAATAATGATTTATATAGCCGGCCATTATCCCATGTTATTTTTTATTAAGGTACCATTGAGCTTTGTCTCTTACTTTTATGAAGCAACACATTTGAAGGCTAAAATTATTAGATATCCTCTCTTGGATTGATTTGGGGGACATCTAAGACAAATTAATGTTACACCGATTGGATTAATTATACTTGTTTTTGTCTGGAATCAATTAAATGTTACCTCAATTCTCAAAATTTATACAAATTCTTTTTGAAATAAATTATGCAACAAAAAGTGAAGCTTCGGATCTATTTCAAATTCATGTCAAAGTAGATGATGAGCTACACATTACAATTGTGACTATGGGGGAGTGTTTGAGAAGGAAAGGACTTAATTATGCATTTTGTCTTTCCCCCCTGAGAGGGTTCGTGGGCTCCTTCAGGCTGACATGCCTTCTGCTAGATCTTCTGCAGGTTATGCAGTGTAGTCTGGGTTGTTGAGGCTCCTTATTTCATAAAAAAAGAAGGAAAAGACTCGAAGAGGAAGAAAAGGACTTGAAGAGGTGGACGACGGTATGGTGTTTGTATCGGCTTTTTTTTAAATAATTTTACGTAATACAAGATAAGTATGTAAAAAGAGTTTTGTCTCGAATTACGTAAATGTATTTTTTTTCTAGATGATTATATTATAAGGGTTGCCAAACTCCCCATTTAGAGATTGAGCAGCATAGCATGGGCTTGGGATTTCACAATGAATACACAATATCTTTAAATTTGGATTAGTTAAATATCTCAATGTTCGGTGGATTAATACAGGATCTTGCATGAAGATCTTTCTCTTTTAATTTAGAACATCTCCAACTAGAAAATCTTCAAAATCTAGTTGAAATTTTCTCACAAAAGTATCATCCATTCCGGTGTGTGCATCATAGAGATCATAAAATGGAGGGATTGTCAAAATATGATATGCATTTACTATCCCCGAACTTTAATTTAATTCGTGAAAATGATTTAAAAATAGTTATCATATGAAAAAAAAAAATTTCGCGTGATTAAATTGTTTTTAGCATTTTGTTCACGTGATTAAATTTTTTTCCAGCATGGGTTGAATAGCAAATAGCGTTCATGTGAATGTCAGTGCATATTGAGAGACGATGCTGTGAATTATGGACCTAAGTTATCCCAATGATGGACCTCATTTTGGGCTGAAGGGAGGCCCAAAATATAAAAGTAACGACAACAAAGCAATGTCATTGGGCTGAACAGGAACAAAGAGCCCATGACGTGGTGATTGTCAGGCTGAATTGGACGCTATGAGGTGCCCAAGTCCAGAGACCCAATCCAATTTCCCTGAGGGTGAGATGCAAGATGCTGACAGCTTATTGGTTTGTTTGGATTGGCGATTATGAATACGTTTCATATAAATCGTGACAAAACTCTACTTATATACTTATTTCGTATTCACAATTAAAAAACTTTTTATAAGTTACTCAAAACGAGTCCTATATTTATTCTTTGAGTTTATTTTTTAATAAAAAACATTTACCCAAATTATGTTAATTAATTAAAAAGGTGGTTAAAATTAGTTAAAAATCATAAATATATGGAAAAAATCACAAAAAAGACTTGAAAAATAGAAAAATTATAAATAAGGACTCGTTATAGTATTAGGATTGGTTTTACAACAATTGATAAGCAAATAACAATATTTTTTGTGAACGGGTTCATGTATGTAATTTTTTAATTTCTAGGATAACTTTTTTTGTTTTTTTGGTGATTTCCCCTATATAAAAGGTGTGATTTTTTAATAAAAATATTCTTATTTATGATAAGAGAAAGAATAATTGCTAAAATAAAGAGGATTGTGGAAGGGAGAATTTGCAATGGGTAGAGAGTATGAGTGAAAAAGGGAATAATGCTGGGAAAGTTGTGTGATAATAAATGCATTGAAATTAACAGGGACAAAAGGAAAAATTAACAAAGAAAATTTGAGACATAATCAAATGCATCTTATAAATAAGAATAAGTCATATATGGTAATTGTTTCTTAATTATAAAAAGCAAGTAGAGACATGGTGTCCCCAAACGCGCAAGAACAGTTAAGTGGAATGCATGATTTCTTTAACTTTTTCACTTTTGATTTCATGTTTTGGGGTCCATTAGAATTGGAGAAAGAAAGCAAAAAGAAAGAGCCCTGTGTAACTTCCAAGTTCCTACCGATTGGACGACTCATGCTCATGAGAAGTCTAGTAATTGTGAAAGATAATATATCTGGTATGAAAGTGAGAATCTCTTTTTCTTCGCCTCTTTAGTCTTCCATGTTTTGATCATTGTTTTCTATTGGCTACACTTATATAAGAAGAAAGACCACAACCATTTCCAACTGAGCTGACGACTCGAGCTCATGAAAATGTCTGGAGATTGCAGTGCTATTCTGTTCATATCCCTCTTGAAAACTTGCAAGCCAAGAATCATCAACTGAATTGGAAGCTTATCTGGTATGAACATCAAAACCTCTTTTTCTTTTGCTTCTTTAGTCTTTCATTTTCTGATCAATGCTTTCCACTCTCAAAGTATGGGTTGCTTTAAGAACTATTATTATAATATATGAAGCCATCATGAAGAATAATTGAATCATTTAAATTATCATCAAGAAAGTTATGATAATGATTTATATTGCAGATTTGATTGAGCTGTAATTCTCCATTTTATATTTTGTCAATGTATTATTATTTTATAAGCCCTAATCAACCATAAATAAAATAGCAGCCTGGTTTTTCAAAAAAAGAAGTAACGACTTGCGTTTGTTCAAGGCAGAAATTAAATAGCAGTAATGAAATAAGGCAACTTCTATTGATTGGTTCTTTTTTAATTTAATCATTTATCTATTTGCAACCTTTACTAGTACCAACATTTAATCCAAATTTCTTGTTTGTTCCTGTAAATGTCTCAAGAAAAGTAAAAATCATAAGAGTGCTTGTTTACTTTAACTTTTAAATTTGGTCCAAAGGCACCTTCGCTAAAAAGCAAGTAATAGAGTCATGGGGTCCCTAAACACATAATGGCAATTAACTGGCAATATAATTTCTTTAACTTTTTCAATCCTAAATTCATATTTTGGGGTCCATTAGAATAGAAAATTTATCTAATCAAAGTCTTTACTCCAAGTTTAAGGCTATTTTTCTTTTATATTTTGAAGTTAAAAAAAAAAAAGGAAAAAGAAAGAGCACTCTTATTTCCAACCGAGTTGACGACTCAAACTCATGCAAAATCTGGTGATTGCAGTGGAATTCTGTTCATCTTGCTCTTGAAAATTTGCAAGCCAAGAATCATCAACTCAATTATCTGGTATGAAAATGAAAACCTTGTTTTCCCACCTTTAGTCTTTCATTTTCTGGTCAGTGTTTTCTATTTGCTACACTAACATAAGGGTCCATCTGTGATCAAACTCGTAATTCTCAAAGTATGAGTAGCTTATTAGTTGTGTTATCAATTGGAGCTATCGCTTACAGGCTACATTTGTTACTTTTTTTTCCTTTCAACTTCACACTGATCTGATAGAAAATACAATCTAAAACAGTAGATTTAGCCGCTCTAGTATCTAAAAGTTCCTGGAAAAAGTTTATATCTCCTAGAAAGAAAGTTACAACAATTGATCTTTCTTATATTTTCATATTCTACATCATGAAATTTACCTTTCAGGTTGCTGTTACTTATTTGAATGGATGAGGTGGGAATATCAATAGCAGCAAAACTTGCTGAATATTTGGTGGATCCTACTTTACGCCAATTGCAATATTTGTTTTGCGTCGGAAAAATCACCAGAAATGTTGAGACCAAAAAGGAGGAATTGGTGCTGAGGCAGGGGAGGGTGCAGGAACGTGTTGAAGAAGCCATTAAGAGGACTGAGAGGATCGATGATGAGGTTAACAAGTGGAAGAATGAGGTGGTGAGGCTCATAGCAGATGTGGAGAACTTGGTGCAAGAACTTAATGCCAACAATGGCTGCTTCCAAAGGTGGTGTCCTACTGGGAGGAGATATCATCTCTGCAAAGTGTTGGCAAAGGCAACCCAGCGGATGGCAGAGCTAAATACAAAGAGTGATCAGTTCGAACCATTTTCGCATCATGTTATTGTTCCAGATATAGAGTATCACTCTTCTAAAGATTTTATGTTCTTCAAGTCAACAGAAATGGCATATGATCAACTATGGGAGGCACTGCAAGATGATGATAGCTCTATAATTGGGTTGTGGGGTATGGGCGGTTCGGGCAAAACCACATTGATAAAGGAAGTAGGAAAGAAAGCCAAAGAATTAGGGCTATTTGATCGAGTTATAATCACAACAGTTTCCCAAACTCCAAATATTAGGAAGATTCAGGGTGAACTTGCAGACCTGATGGGACTTGAGTTGAAGGAAGAAACTGAAGTGGGAAGGGCGAGAAGAATTGCAATGAAATTACAAAGTCCAGAGGAGCGAATTCTGATTATATTGGATGATGTATGGGCTATGTTGAACCTTGAGGATATAGGGAAACCCTTTGGGGATGAAGGTCCCAGAAATTGCAAAGTCCTTCTTACCACACGTCGTCAAGATGTATGTAGTTTGATGGATTGCCAAAAAACTATTCCATTGGGTTTGCTAACAGAACATGAAGCCTGGGATCTATTTCAAACTCATGCTAAAGTAGATGATGGTGCTAGAAAAGTGGCCCAGGAAGTTGTTACGGAATGTAAGGGACTACCCATTGCAATTGTGGCCATGGGGAAGTGCTTAAGAAGAAAAGGACTTGATGAGGTGAATGTAGTATTGCATAGGTTAAGACATTCGAAGCCAGTTGACGTGGATAAGGGAGGGAGTGATGCTTTTACTTGTCTGAAGTTAAGCTATGATTATTTGGGAACTGTAGAAGCCAAATCGTTGTTCTTGATCTGTGCTATGTTTCCCGAAGATCATGAAATTATCATTGAAGATCTTTTTAGATATGGAGTTGGGTTGGGCCTATGCGAAGATGCTGACTCATTTGAAATAGCAAGGAGCCAAGTTATAGCAGCCATAAATGTTCTCATTGATTCTTCGTTGTTGATGTATTTTGTCAACTTCAAGAGTGAAAAATCTGTGAAAATGCATGACATGGTTCGCGATGTAGCTTTGTGGATAGCACCTAGAGAGCATGGTACAATTATGGTAAACTCTGCTAAAGAATTGAATGAATTGCTTGAAGATGAAGCAGTAAAAGATTGCTATGCAGTATCTTCATGGAAGAAAAAAACTGAATTGGTTAAATTTCCTTCCCAATTGGACGCTCCAAAGCTTGAGCTTCTGTGTTAAATTCGACCAAACCCTTGGATTTATCACATGCATCATTTGAAGGTGTAAAAGGACTAAAAGTTGCAGCTTTGATTGGCAATCAAGTTTGGCTATTTGACTGAATTAGTACCTCATTCAGTGCAACAGTGGTCTAATCTTCGAACATTGCGCTTGGAAAGTTGGGATTTAGGTGACATTTCTTTTTTGGTAAACCTAAAAAGGCTGGAAATTCTTGACTTGAAAGGCAGCAAATTTAAAAAATTGCCAAATGGAATTGAAAAACTAAATCGTCTGAAATTGCTCGATTTGTCATGGTGTGCAGCAGAAGAGTGTTTTTGTAAAGTAATTGGAAGGTGTTCGCAACTAGAAGAATTATATATTTCTAGAAATTTACGGCCTTCAGGATACACAATTTGTTATGAATGCTTCGTGGGGGCCCCAGCTCTCCCAAAGTTGAGAAGGTATACATTAGAAATGGGGCAATGCGCCAAGCCTATGTTCTGGAAAAAAGGCTTCAGAGAGTTATCCTTTGGGGAATTAAATATCTCCATTTCAAGTGCAATGATCAAGGATCTTGCACAAAGAGCAACTGCAATTGAATTTTATAACCTTCAAGGAGGCTGCAAAAGTTTCAGTCCAGATGTGGTTCAAGCTGTAGGAGGCACGAATGAGCTAATTAAACTCTGTCTTCAACACTGTTCTGAGTTTGACTGCCTTACTGATGAGACTAGTCCTCATGATGAAGACATAGTTGTCCTTAGATTGGTTGAATTGGTGTTGAAGTATATGGATA